>NW_027583194.1:0-2651 GCF_028453695.1 Augochlora pura
GAAACGGTTCTCTCTCTCTCTCTCTCTCTCTCTCTCTCTCTCTCTCTCTCTCTCTCTGTGCGCGCACGGGCGATCGGCTTCCGGTAAACCGGCGCCGCGGCACGTTTTACCGGCGCGCGGGAATATATCCGGTATAAGCCGGCCTCCCCTCCCCTCCCCCTCCCCCCGACCGATATCCGGCTGGAATTAATTCAGTTTTCGGGCCTCGGCCGCATTAGATATTGTAATGGCCGGCCACGCGGCTCGTGCGTCGCATCGTTAAAGACCATAACGGCCGTTTCGAATTCAATATGCCTGCCCGCGACCGGCCCTACCGGTTGAATATTGACTATGCAGAAGTATGTTCGACTTCCTCGCGCCTATTTGTTTAGGCCGCGCATCTCTCGTGCCGAAAATGTGGCCGTCGCCTAATCGCGAATAATTATGGTGTTGGAAATTTGTTCCGGGGGATTGTGTCTTTGGGGGAGGCGAATGGGGGCTTTGTTTATTGGGGAAGAGCATTTTTTTATAAAGGAGATGTCACGTACTTTGCCATTTATTTAATATAATTTTTTTATTTTTAACTGGTTAATGTTTGATAAAATATTTAGTAAAATGCTTCGTTCTACTTGAAATTTATTAATAAAAGAAATTACGTAGGTTTAGGTGATGGGTATTACGAAAAATTATTACCATGGTGTTATAAAATAATATAGAAAATCAATTTATTATCTTCGCTCGACGTGCTTGAATTTATTCAAAGAATTTATTGGACCATGTGCTCGAATTCCTATGCCGAAAGAATTAATTGCATCAGTCGCCGCAAAACCATCGTGGTAATTATAACAATAAAATTATCGCACGACTACTAAAATACCTCGTCTCGGAATTTTGTTGTTGCTCGAGGCTCCCGAGCGAAATAAAAAAATCATCGTTTTTCAATTCCCTTATCTAGAGTTTATAACAGAGAATTTGAAAAAATACCACGGCGATTCGTTCGCGCGCGGCCGAATGTTTCATACGGAGCGAAAAAATATATTCAAATGATTTTCGTCGAATTTGAATAAAGATTTCCGATAACCCGATACGAGCGGACTCCATAAAACACGAACATTGTAAATTAAGCACGAATCAAAAATAAAAATTTCTGCTTCTTTATCGGCCAATATTTGATCGTTAGATTAAACATTGGCGAACGAAAAATACCAACATGGCTGCCGGCGAGTTCGTAGAACAAGGAATTAACATCGTTACTTTCGTACTGTATTTTTCATCGACTATTATTTATGTTCCAACTTCGTGTTTTCGCTTTATATTGTTCTAGTTTTAAATTTTTTTCGTTTTATATTATTTTCACTTTATATTATTGTCGTTTGATATTATTTTTGCTTTATATTATTGTCGTTTGATATTATTTTTACTTTATATTATTTTCTCTTTATATTATTTTCTCTTTATATTATTTTCCTTTTATATTATTCCTAAAACAGTTTCCAAAGCCCCGGAATTCGCTCTGAAAGCCTCGCGATTAAATTGCAGCAATTTATTTAATTTCTCCCTCCCCCTCTTCTGGAACCACCCGTTCAAAAGTACCCCCTTGTACCATCGACGTCGCGGTAAACATTCTTATTTGCTGTACCGGTGTATTTACCTAAATATCGATGCGTCAAGGGGTGGCGTACGTACTCTGAGAGAGAGTTAGGGGAGGACCACGGCCTCGAACCGTTCCGGCGATAAGCATTGGAGGCAAAGAGAGAGAGAGAGAGAGAGAGAGAGAGAGGGGGGGCGCGCACGCCCCCGTCCCAAGTTTCAATTCGCACGGGGGAATAAGATCACGAGCGGCGTAAATTGAATTAAACTGACGCCCTCAACCGAGAGAGCGTACTTCTCGCGATCGCGCTGCTAACGATTCCCACGCGGCCGGGGAAACGATCTCCTAGCCGGAATTCTACTTTTAGATCACCGGGCCGAGATATCGCCGGTGGGCCACCGCGTCGCCATGGGATTCTCTCTACCTCCACCTCCACCCCTCTCTCTCCCTCTCTCTCTTTCTCTTGGTTGTTTCTTGCTGTCTTGGTATATCTGTTCTGTTCGTCTTTGTCTCATTCTGTCTTTTAGTATTCCCCTCAATTGCTGTATCTCTCTTCGTCAATACATATTTCTCTCTCTCTCTCTCTCTCTCTCTCTCTCTCAATTGTTCTCTCTCGAAATCGTCCCCTCTCGATTTGACTCCAAATCTCTCCCAATCTCTCTCTCTCTGCTACCGTCTTTCTCCATATCTCTGCATTTCAATCTCTCTCTCTCTCTCTCTCTCTCTCTCTCTCTCAATTTCTCTCTCCCTCGATTTGACTCCAAACCGCTACCAATCTCTCTCTGCAACTGTTTTCTTCATATCTCTATATTTCCATATCTCTCTCCCTCCATATCTCTCTCCCTCCATATCTCTCTCTCTCTCTCTCTCTCTCTCTCTCTCTCTCTTGATCTCTCTTCCTTCACAGTTTTCACTCTTTCTCTTTTTCTCTCTCAATTTCTCTAATTTTGAAGCTTCCTCTTCAATATTTTTCTGTCTCTCTGTCTCTCTCTCTCTCTCTCTCTCTCAATCTCTCTCTTTTCACAACTCTCTTCCTCTCTCTCTCTCAATCTCTTCAAATCTCTTTTTACCAATCTCTCTC
>NW_027583195.1:0-2647 GCF_028453695.1 Augochlora pura
GTCAAACGTTGCTAAAACACCCCCTACCATAAAATTCCTTCTTATCCCTACTTTAGACATTTTTCCACTTCCACCAAATTCCTCCTGCGACCGAGCTTTCGTAAAAGCTAGTGCAACGAAAAAATATTAGAATCGTTTTTGAAACAAGTGCAGTAAGTTTAGAATCGTTCTTGCACCGAGGTAGCAAGTTCAAAGAATCATTTATCTAATATAAATCGCGACGTCATTATATCGAAGTTAGCTATATCTGCAGCCAAGTCCTTTGTAGCTAAGACCGCTTCTGTACAAGGTGTAAATAAACGGAATCTCCGGAGTTAGCCTTACAACCTTTCTTCGTTAAACGGTCGTAAATCTAAGTCGCCAATGAGGCGAACGATACGACACAACACATAGCAAGGATAGCTCAGTAATACCAAAATCGTTAAAATGACAGTTACTTACTGCGTACACTTATACACGTGTTCCAAATAATTGTCCCCTGCAGTAACCATATCGACATTATTTTGGAAATATCCCCAAACACTCTGTACGGTACAGTGATTCACAGTAGTCGGACCGGTAAAATCATTTCGAATTGGAGCATTACAGAATTGTTCCAAACCTTCTCCTTCTTCTCGTCCAAGCTACAAAAATTCCAGTCTTCGAAAGTTTTTTTTTTGAAAGAGATGCTTGTTCCAGTTCCGGAAAGAAACAGTAACGAAAACTTACTTGAAGTATTTTACTTTGAAGCTTGTGCACCTCCAGTAAAAATGTTCGATTAAAGACGGGGCCGAATTCTAGGGAACCAGTCGAGGTATTGTACAGCACCTACATTGAATTGAGAAAATAGATTATGCTACCTTTGAACCCAAAAATATATACGTAAATCTGATAGTTTTCTCTTATATACAATTAATCAAAAATTCAGATTTTCATATAGGTAAATTCAGTTGATGTTCCAACTTTGTTTTCATATTTTTTTAAATATTTGAAATTACAAAATACCAGAGATAATTTTTGTATACTAAGCAATATTTTTTGCCTACAATATTGTACAGAACAGACATCTATTGTTTAGTTTAAGAAAATTATGGGTTTGGAAAGTCTAAACTTTATATCTTTTGTTTCCTTAGTTATTACTTAAGATATTTAAATCCAATGAAAGTGCAAGTGAAATTGTAAATTAGCTTGATTTAGGATATATTATCAGAATTTTAAATTGATTATTAAGGGTTGAAATGAGATCATCTATTTTTCAGGCTTCGTTTTCACAAACCACCTTCCAAAAATATTGGGAATAATGTTTTGTCAACGTTATGTCAAATAATTTCTTCCTTTTAAAAAACTGAAAAATTACATAGCAACCGATTATGCATGTTTATCGTGCTATACCCATTAAGTATTTAGTACTAATAGTATTTTTAATACTGCATCTAACTTTTCAATTGTTTTAAATATTGAGAAAGTATCTTCTCTTTAAAGATAAAACTCTTCTTTCTTCGGAAATAAGTAAATCTATTCACCTTGTCGACTCCTACAGACTTGATGTAAATCTGCTCGGTTCTGTAAAATGGTTGGAAATGAGAATCAAAGTAATCTTTCTCGAGTCTAGCTCTGCTGGTGGGAGCAGCCCAAATTTCGATGGGGTCGCTGACCACGATCAGTTGCGTAATGCCGTAACTTAGACCCAATATCACGTACGAGCTAATGAAAAGCGTTAGCCCTGGATGCGTTGCGAATGCTGAAACGTGTCACGGAAAGGTGTCAAGAAAGACACGTGATTAACGTGAGAAAATAATCTAAAATATTAATCATAAAGAATGGTCCGGAAAACAATGTAATACCTCTACCACAAACATTGAACAGGTCTCGGAACAGCTTTTGAATATTTCCACGACAAATCCCTTCCGATTCATCCTCGATATCTGAGTCCGAATCTTCTTCGAACGAATCTACAACTAGCAACGGTATATTACAGATCGGTAAACTTACATATTGAAAAAGATTCTGCATTAGTATTGAAGAAACGAGCAACGGACAAATTCAAAGAACTTAAGGATACCGATAGTTACTTACAAGTTTGTCGAATTATTAAACAGAAAAAATTTATATGTACGTCTTGAGTCTCGAAATTGATCTAAACAATTTTTATTTTTCATAAAGATCTGCAGTTTACTTATTATTTTGAATCTTTATAGTCTCTAGAATGACTTCATCATATGGTTTATAAAAGTCTTAATTTTTATAAACTTACAAAGATCTTTAAAAATTTGTTATAGATCATATTCACTTGGTTGCGCTCTGAATTATTCCCCTTGTGGATCATATTCACCATTGTGTACATCAAATTAACTCTTCCGCAGGTCTTTTTCATACTTTTGCTAATCGGAATCATTTTGCGGATCGAATTTGCAAATTGCATTCACTTATTTGCAATTATTTGTAATAGAAACCATATTAAGTTTAAAATTATTAAAAAAATGGTCAATTTTGATCTGTGTTGGGTTAATTTTATTTGCAAAAAGAATGAAGTTACTTCTCAAAATTATGGATAAAACCTGTAAAAGGGTTAATTCGATTTTCAAAAAGGTGAATATGATCTGCGGAAGGATTAATTTGAAGCGTAAAAAGGAATACGATTTACAAAAGGATTAATATTCAGTATATA
>NW_027583196.1:0-2644 GCF_028453695.1 Augochlora pura
AACGCGAGAGTGGCATCAGTCAACGAAGTATTTTACGAATACTTAAAATTAACAAATTTCACCCATTCCACATTTCACTACATCAACAATTAAGTGAAAATGATTTTCAAAAACGTTTACAGTTTTGCGAGTGGGGCCTACGAAAACTGCAAGACGATCAAATGTTCTTGAATAAAATTTTGTTTACGGATGAGGCCACATTTACAAACCACGGACAAGTTAACTGTCACGACATGCATTACTGGTCAGTAGATAATCCACGATGGCTACGAGAAGTGGACAAGCAGAGACCTTGGTCTGTCAACGTCTGGTACGGTCTTCTTCGTAATAAAATAATTGGTCCATATTTCATTGATGGCACGCTAAATAGTCACAAATACGAGAGAATCTTAAAAGACGTTTTGCCGGAATTGTTAGAGGACATTTCACTGGACATGCGACAGTCCATGTGGTTCCAACAAGACGGATGTCCTGCTCATTCAGCTCGAAATGTTACAGAATTACTGAACAGGACATTTGAAGGTCGTTGGATTGGTCGATCAGGAAGTAATAAATGGCCAGCACGTTTCCCAGATCTGACACCGCTAGATTTTTATTTGTGGGGAAAATTGAAGGAACAAGTGTACCGTGAAAAACCAACAACCACAGTTGATATGCAAGAACGTATAAAAAGAGCTTGCTCTGTAATAGATACAAATGAAATTTGTCAGGCAGTATCATCAGTATTGCAACGATTTAGATTATGTCTCAGTGTTCAAGGTCGACATTTTGAACACTTGAAGTAGCAGTGAATACGCACATAACATGTTACATGTAAATCGTCGTAGTGTTCGAAGAGTGATTTGAGACATTTTATTTTCTATTGCAGTTGACCTTGCGTGACCTTGAATGACATTCATAATAGGTCATTGTATTCGTCTTGAAATACACTATCAGAATGTAAATAAAAAACCATATCGTTCCATTTAAAAAAACAGAGTTGACCTTCATATCTCCTTGACGTCTCCACCTATAAAAAAATTAATGACATCAGATTACGAGCCCCTCGATATCAAGTAAGTTTGGTCTGATCCTTTTTTTTCTATCTTCAAAAGCAAGCGATTTATTCAGGTGACCTGTTTTAGGTGCCGCACCCTGAATATATACAAATCACTATATACAAAACATAACCCGTATATACATGTATCATTTTAGTTAAAATCACCTGAAAGAAATTTATGTAATTAAATTTCACATCGATAAGTCAGTAGGAACATTGTCAGACTTGACGTAATTAATTTATATTTTTAAATTGATTACATGCTAACCTTCAATGTTCTCGAAATTGCAGAAAATATAAGAAATTGTAAAAAACCAATTTCAAAATAAACGGTCCAATATGTCAACGAATACACCCGGTCGAATAACTTCGCAAGTTCAAGTTGCCAGACATTGTCTGGTGTTCGTCAGAATCATTGACCCTGGCATAAATTAACCAAATGCGTAGTGGCATCGCATGTCTTCTGTTTTCCTTAAAAACAAAAACAACCCGTCGGTGATATACTAGACTCGCGGGATCCATGTGAATGCAAATTTTCAAATCTTCTGAATAGCATGGTCAACTCTATCGTTCATGGCTTGCAATTTATCATTTCTAGGTATGAAATCATGTGTTACTGTTGGAATGCCAAGCCTTCTCTACGCCCGAGTTTCGTGGAGTTAGCAGAGAGTGTGGGAAACTTGTTGGAGGACAATGTGAAAGCGGTAAGTTCGTTGAGTGACTTTTATAACACTTTATACAGTTTGTCGTATTCAGATCAATGAACTTACTTCGGATAGAATAAACTCTGCTTAACTTTAGTTAACTGAATTGTAAGCGTGATTGATAATTTCCAGCACTACATCGAATTAAACGCCCCGTACCTGGATATGAACAGAGCTCTGTTGGAGGGCGGAAAGAACGATTACCTGACGATGATCTCTGCTCCCGACTACGTGATGCTTTCCTCGCCGACACGCAAGTCCGCAAAATTCCTCGCTTCTGGAATCACGGAAGACTCTGGCTACTTGTCCATGAGTTCCAACGACGCTACGATAACATCGCCTATGCTGAACAAAGAGAAGGAAGATCCCTATTCGAAACCCATCAGTGTTGACGCGAATTCAAGGGTCGAAATGGGCTTCGCTCCGACGATTATAAGCACTCGAGAGAATTACGTGAATATGCGTCAGCAGAAGAGCGACATAAAGAAAGATTTGTCCGAAGGCAAAGCAATCCCAATAGTATGATCGCGTACGTAACTGAGAGGTGAATTGAACCTGGATCTCTCAAGAGTTTTGAAACTGTTACCAGGAAGCAATCCAGTTGAAAGTGTTTTCCAACGAGTATTATCGAGTATTGTCTACGATCATTCGTGCCTCCGTATTTACACGAAGTCTGGAGAAATATACTTACTATATGTACTATACGGAATAGTACATCTAGAAATATATTAGATGTAGTCAAGCGTGTACAGTAACTGATACAATATGTGCAATGAGAAGATCTTGTTGCATCGGAGAAAAGAAACTAATCTAGCTGTAGAATTAAAAATTTGTACCTGAGTACGTTAGGCAAACTAATAACAATATTTCTAATACATGAAAACAGTTGTGTTCGTACGAG
>NW_027583197.1:0-2643 GCF_028453695.1 Augochlora pura
CAAGCTTTAACAACTACTCATTCATTCGCACAGATAGACCACACGCTTAATAAACAACAGAATCAGCTTTACACACATAACATACCCAAATTCCGCACCGAACAAAGTCATTGAATACACCGCAATCAAAATAAGCTCAAACTCTACCAACGCGCTCTATATTTTCAGCATCTATGCAGCGTGCAACAACAAGAAAACATTGATCTCAGAATTGAATAAAATCTTTGCAGAACATAAACTATCCGGAAATAGCGTTTATTACATATTGGCAGGAGACCTAAATGCACGACACACCAACTGGGGAGACCACAAAACAAACGACAGAGATGCACTCCTCAACCGTTGGGAACAAGAGAATGGGATCACACTCAAAACCACCATATATTCCTCAGACAAACCCACATTTCCAAGGATGGGATCATTACTGGACCTATGTATAGCAGACTCCCGTATCGAGATTAAGCTAAACGCCAACAGAAAACTCGTCACCCTCCCTTACGACAGCGACCACAACGCAATAGAATTCTCATTCAATAGCGAAGAATTATTTCAAGGATTCCCCCCCCCCAAGAGACAGATACACCAGACATAACTTCAAAAAGACGAACTGGAACAAATTTACACAACACCTACTGGACAAATACACAACAAATATTCCAACCGACAGAAATCTCACGATCGAAGAAATAGATACACAAATTCTAAAAATCGAAGACGCTATTCACGAAACAATACAGACCACAGTTCCAAAGATTAACCCCCACACACCCAAGGGTTGAATGAAATATGTGAACAATAAAATCAAAAAGCTGCAAACCATAAAGTCAACTCTAATCACCCAACTATTTAAAACCAACTCCACAAACTCATGGCGTAGAAGACTAATCACGGCAAAAATCAAAAATATAAACAAGCACTTAATTAAACTGTTTAGAAATTCTGAAACCGAATACTGGAACGCGAAAGCCAATAGCATCGATTATCGGGACCCGAATAAATTCTTCCCCAGAATTAACAGCTCCATCAGACACATAGAACCACCAAAAGTGCATAACCTAATCATAGATAAAGATAACACAGACATAATTACAGAACAAATTCTGGAAAATATCGAGCACATCGAACAAGACAACAAATACATATTCGCAGATCCGATCTCAAAAATGAATATAATCGAGAAGTACTTTGAATCAATTAACCCACCCAGACACACAAACCAGGAAACCGACACCCAAAGACGAGCAGACGCAGTAGCGAACGAAATAAAAAAAGCAATCCAACACAACCGAACACACAACGTCACACATACAAAGTTTACATGCAATAACCAGGCGCACCACCCCCAACAGAGCAACGACCCGAACCTCCATTTATACTCACACACACTAGTTACTGTAAGGATGGGTCAAAATGGGCGAACAAACGTATTGGTTTACAAAAATCTATATATTTCGACCACGCGACACGAAGTGACCCTGACTGTTGCCTATTGCAAAGTGAAGTCTCTCGTCTTCGGCCGCCACGACAAACGCTACACGTTGCCCAGCAACCGCGTGTGTCTTCGGCACCGCGTCTAGATCAAATGCGCTACAAAGTATGCTCGATACCCTCTCACGTGATCGCTTGGCGCTCTTGGAAAGCATTCAGATGATATCAACGCTTACATTACATTATTAATCAAAAAAGCTAGAAATAAAACATCCAGCGGATTGGACAGAATACCTATGATAGCACTCAAACACATACCACACAAACTAATCATCGATTACACCATAATCTTCAACAACTGCCTCAACCACTCCTACTACCCCACTAGATGGCAGAAAGCCAAAGTTATACCAATTAAAAAAACGAACAAAAGCTCTGATGACCCAGCTAGCTACAGGCCAATCAGCCTCACCATGAACATTAGCAAAATTTTCGAAAAATTAATCAAAATCCAAATCACAAACCACACCGACTCAAAAAAAATCATCCCGGATAACCAGTTTGGATTCAAACATAAACATTCCACGGTACACGCAATTAATAAATTCTCATCAGATATCAATAGATACCTACTAAATGGCAAACTAGTTGGAGCAACACTTATCGACCTCGAGAAGGCTTTCAACTCGGTCTGGTTAAACGGACTCACATACTTACTTGACAAACTCAATTTCCCACGGCCACTGACCCTCCTAATAACAAACATGATACACGGCAAGTCGTTCGTTACTTGGGACGGTGTGAACACATCGACAATAACATTTAACATACAGGAAGGGTTGCAACAAGGTACAGTTACGTCCCCAATCCTATTTAACATCTTCAATAGCGAAATCCTAAACCTATACGAACTAAACACCGGAAACAGCACGCACTCAGGAGCATATGCGGATGACATGATAGTGTATGTAGCAGACAGCAAAATCCCAAGAATCCAGGAAAAGCTAAATGCCATAGTGAACCAGATATACGCATATTACAAAGAGTGGAACCTCAAAATAAACCCCGCCAAAAGCGAAACTATACTGTTCAGAAAAACGGTAAACGAAATATCGCCGCGTACCGTCCCACACATTAAAAACTTCCAAATCACAATACTAGACAAAGCCACAACAATCACCTATCCAATCCCCAACAAAGATACAGTTAAATATC
>NW_027583198.1:0-2643 GCF_028453695.1 Augochlora pura
CGTTGGCGATAGTGGCGCTTTAGAAAGGAAATGCAATATGATAATTGAACGAAGTAATTTCTAAATGTTTCAGCATAAAAGTACGCGATATATGAATTCCGCCAACTCAAGAATTTATTCGATAAATATTTCTCGAATAAAGTTTCATCCGAAATATTTTTCAAATTAAATTTGATCGAAGAATTTATTAAAATACAATTTTACTCGAACAATACATAATTCTGGTCCTTCTCTATGTCTATTGATAATTGATTAGGCATCGAAACGTAGACGTTCCGTCTCTAAAAAAATGTTCCATGACATAAGTGAATCAAGTTTTCTATTCTGACTGCTCTGCCATCTGGAAACAGCTGTTTGTTAACACCTCCGAGCATCATGGCCGCTCCCAGTCCGATGGAGCCGTTGAAAATGACATTTGTTGGGTAAAATGCGATCAAACAGTGCCTAAATATCCTCCGTTTGTACGACGAGCGTAAATATCGCACACGCAGTTCAATTATATTTCACGTTGCCTGTATACGCCGTTTCAGAGATGACTGTCGTGTGATTCCTTTCCAATTTGTCTGCGAATGTCCCTCCTACGCTACTTGTCTTTTACAGATAGTAACCAGTGTTTTGTTCAGACATAATACAAGTATCGCATTGTCAGGACATGTTACAATGATGCCGATAAAGGATAACCAGGATGTGGCGTGTTTCTTGGTCACCAAACACTCATGGAAGGGAAAGTAAGTATACGTTCGCGTGAACATTACACCGCGTTGAAACTTTCGCTGATTAGACTTTATCTCGCGATTAAATTTATAGTCAGCAAAAACATTAATAGTGTAGAGGCAACTACGTCCGATGAATCATTTATGCCAGAGAATAATTTGTTGTGTCTTTCCTCGTTTGACATTTCAATGGTATTTTAAAGTAATATAGCTTACTATTATTACTAGTTATTCAACTAATGACAAACGAGTTTTTTTATTAATTTTTTATACTTACGGATAAGCAATAGAATATTAAAATTCTGTAGCTAATATTTCAAGTATGTGATAGAAATATGTTTTGCATGACTCTATATGTTTATATAAATATTTATGAAATACATGTTACTGTTAATTTCATAAATTATTGCCCGAAATAGCTTGTCATGTTAATGCCGCAATCAGATTGAAATAATATTTGTGTTTTATACTATAGGTACAAACGTATTTTCTCAATTGGATCCATGGGTATAACAACATACAATCCTAGTACATTGGAAGTAACAAACAAATGGGAATACTCAGATTTCATCAGTGTGCAACCAGCGAACAGAAATCAATTAGGCTCACATGAATTTAGTATCACAATGCGCAAAGAGCGCAAGGTTGACAATATGAAATTTAGTTCAGAATATAGAGCTGACTTGTTAACTGAGGCTCTTAAATATAGGAACCAATTTGTTGAAAAACCTAAAGAAATTCTAGTGAGTTACATATATTCTTATGACATTTATTAGAGAGTGTTTTAGAACTGATATTTAATCAGACATGTTATCTATCTAGCCATATGGTAGTAACACTTTGATTAAACTGTTCTGTGTTATATCATCGATGAGCTAAAAGCAACTAATTTCTTTATATTGTTAGGTACTTTATTAAATAGCAATACAATTCTTAATTTCATCCTTTCATCACAGAGATACCAAGCTTACAAACATCATTGGTCTGATACAAGATTACCTGTTGTATTAGAAGTAACACCATACAGTCTTGACCAATTAGATCCAGCAACCAATATGGTATTAGCAAGTTATTATTACAAAGATTTTGAAGGGATTGCTACAATGAAAGATTACCCTAATGGATTTGTCATTGTATGCGGCGGATTCGGACGTTTGCACCTGTTTGCCTCACAACACATGGAAGAAATTAAAAAAAAGCTGCACGAATCAGCCATGAACAATTTAGGTATCACCATAAAAGTTTTGAAAGAACCAATCAAGTTAGACGATTTCGTTGCACAAAGATTGGGTAAATTTAGTGGAGATGAACATATAACGAGTGTTTCAGAGTTTACTGTTCACAAATATTCATCGAGACATATAGATCCACAAAGAAGAACTCTTTGTCTTTCTGATACCTGTTTATTGGAGAGAGATCCACAGACATACAATGTCTGCACTCTCAGACCTTTGTCGGATATTTTTGCGTTAATCCGTGATAATGAAAATCCACAACTATTTACCATACAATATCTTAATAGCCAAACACGCAGCTACACTGCGACTGATAGGGATTCTTTACTGGCGTCATTATTAGACGGTGTTAGAGCGTCTGGTAACAGAGACGTGCATGTTAGAATGCAACCGGTACCGAGAGGAAAAAGACTTGGATCTTTCAATTTGCCGGTAGATGAGGAAGTTGAAACGTCTCACGTTAAATTTCTGCACCAACCACCTAGTGGACGTACATTTTATGAAATTCTGGAACGATTTAATGCAAACATTCCCTACAGTGGTTTGAATTATTCTGTGACCCAAGATGTAAGATTG
This sequence comes from Augochlora pura, assembly GCF_028453695.1. NCBI lineage: Eukaryota > Metazoa > Arthropoda > Insecta > Hymenoptera > Halictidae > Augochlora > Augochlora pura. The sequence continues at coordinate 2,525 of NW_027583198.1, forward strand.
CTTATGCATTTTCATTCGTTTATGTGTCTACAGTGTTAAAAGTAAATCACATTAATTAAGGAGGTATAGTCATAGTGGTGCAATTCACATTTCTGAAAACTTCGACTTAAATGTTGAAA
>NW_027583199.1:0-7879 GCF_028453695.1 Augochlora pura
GGAGTGAAGTATGTCTAATAATTTTGGTGATTAAATTCTAGTAATATGTGTAATACTTGGGATGATGCATAACAGTACAACAGCGGCTGCTCCTCCACGGCAAGGAAATCTTCTGCGATATTCTGTAAGTCTTATACAGCAAAATTCGTCAAAAATTTGCTTCATTCACAAAAATTGGGGGTTCATTTATCCGCACTTACGAATCTGCGAATACTCTAATCGATCGAGCGAATTCAGCATTTCTAACGCGAGTTATACGAACAAAAATTCAAAAAGTTAGGTTATTTACCAACAGATGATCTAAAAAACATATTACATGAAATAAAACGCGCGTATATCTCAAGCAAAGCCAATCGAAATGTCAAATCGATTTATAGCGTTTGCGAAATAGGAATCTTGGGAGTCGCCATTAAATTTCGGGAAACGAATTGATAATATTCAACTTAAAGCAAAACGGAAATTAGGGAAAATAATACTCCGGAAATAGCATTAGGCATGAACTAAGGATTAGAGCAAACCGCTTTACTAGTTTTTATAGCGGGCATACGAAGTACTGAATTAGAAAATAAAGTAGGTTTCACATCACCGAAAAATTTAAAAGAAGTCATAGAAAATGCGATCATTGCCTGGGAACGCATAGAAAATAGACACGCCAGATTTATAGGCCCACTTGCGATAGACGATGAGGCACAACGCATTGACAATATTGTGGGACATCAGAACATGATTTTTATAATTGTCCCTCCGAAAAAGTAGACAGGGAAATATCACAATATCCCGACCATAGTTACCTCATTCCGTCCAGTTTACCGACAGCCGTCCAACTATCCAGCCCCCCCCCCCCCACCATCGTGGATCCCAGTGGAAGGAGCCTGCGTTGAAGTGAGATCCAAGATGAAGTATCTCGATAGCCACTGGAGTTTCGGGGCGCAATTCGACCGCCTCGTCCCCCGAGTGGAGAGGGCGACGACTCGTATGAGCCGCCTTTTGCCCAACCTCGGAGGACCTCGAGATAGGGTGCGCCGCCTATATTTGGGCGTGGTACGGTCTATGACTATGTATGGGGTCCCAGTGTGGGCCCCAGCGGTACTGGCTGACCGGCGTAGCAGACTTAGAAAGCTCCTACGCCGGCTACAGAAGCGGATGGCAATCCGCCTCATTAGGGGTTATTGTATCACGTCCACCGTGGCGGCGTTGGCTCTGGCGGGGGATCTCCCCTTCGAGCTCGAGGCGGCGGTGCCGGCCTAAGTATATAGGACCCGCATCGTCAGCCGAGCACGGCGATCCCCGTCGGAGCCGGAGGCCGCCCAAGATCCCGAGTTTCAGGACCGGCGACTGGCGTGGGCTACCTGGCGCGAGGAACGAAGATCCCACGCCGGCCAACGCGTCGCCGGGGCTCTCCTGCCACACCTTATCAGGTGGCGGGAGAGGCGGTTTGGCAGGCTCACTTACTGAGCGACACAGGTAATAACTGACCATGGTAGTTTTGGCCAGTACCTGTGTCGCATCTGTAAGGAAGCGACGACGGCGTGTCACCACTGCGACGGTGCGGTGGACTCGGTGCAGCACACGCTGGAGGTGTGCCCCGCCTTCTCAGCGCTGCGCGGAGTCCTAACAGCCGAGATTGGGCACGACCTCTCGCTCCCCGGCGTAATTGGGGCAATGTTGAGGACCGAGAGAAAGTGAAAGACTATCTCTTGTGAGCAGGTAATGCTACAGAAGGAGGCCAGCCATCTAGAAAGCGATGGCCGGCCAAGGCGAGGGGGAGCCGCGGTAGTGTTCGCCAGAGTTCCCGTGGCTCCCCCTTAGAATCGACGAAGATGGAACAGCGTCCAAGGTCGCCCTGGAGGTTTTTAGTGGGTCAAAACCCACACTACCCCGCGTCAGACAGTCCCGAGTCGGCGCGGGGTGTCTACCGTTCTAAATGCTTAATTCCTACGTAAAGCGTCGAGTTAAGCAAGAATATAGCGGTTTGAAGAAAATCTAACGGCTAGTTTTCGAATAAACTCGAAAAAACCGAAAAATGCTCAAGAGTAAAAACTTTTATTATGGCTCTCGTACGATTTTAAATGCTTAATCCGTGCGTAACTAAGTGTAGGGAAGTGGAATATCGTACCTGAAGAATTTAGAAAAATTTATTTTTCCCGAAAAATCGAAAAATATGTCCTCGGTATGTGTAACCTCGGCTGCTCGGAAATTTTTCAAAGTCCCGATCGCAAAGAGACCCCGGTCAGGACCTGGGCCTCATATTTCACGGCTGTGAATTGGCAGTAACCCCGTGTCTGTGGTTCCTGAGCGACGACCACACCACACTAAAAGAGTTGAAGGTGTGGATGCTGACTCAGGAGCCCATACTTTCTAGCGCTGTCGTTGGTGCTAGTGAATTGGTGGTGCACCCTGACTGGAGGCATGGCGCCGCCAGGCTAGCGCCCACGATAGAATCCGACGTCACGATGCGTTCTCTATCCGGCTGGCGCAGTGTCCAAGCAATTGAGGTATGGGAATTGGTTTTCGATCAGGACAGGGTTTCTTGTGAAGTAAACAACCCTGAGGAGATTTGCGAAGTCCAACCAGGCGACTACTGGCTTGGAGAAGTCATATCCGCGGTGAACGCAGGATGTTGCTTCGGCGATAACGAGTCGCTGGTTTCCTCATATCATGTAACATATGCAAACAGTGTGACGCTGGCAAGATCTGGGATGACTTATACCTGGGATAAGATCTTTCATAGTTCGGAAAGTGAGGATCTTGTCACATATGGTACCAGGAGCTTTAAGATGGTACGCGCCGAGAAGGGCGAGATACTGTGTGTGGTGTGCCCTACAAGGCGAGTAGGGCAGTACATGCTTGTAGAGAACATGCAGGCCAGTTTCGGAAACAGTACGGATGCAGTGTTTTATGAGCTTCGGCCCGTAAATGTAGATCCAACTTATAATTTTATCAGAGCAAGCCCTTGGAAGGGAATACCCGGCATGAGCGGGTGCCCGGTATTCAATGTGCGTGGTGAGATCGTATCTATATACGGTTTGGGCAAGATCGAATCACACAGGTACATGAGCACTCGGCACATAGCAGGTGGCGATGAAGTGACCGCTTTGACGACCCTGGCGCCTGATATCTCAGTGGATGCAGTCCCTGAGAACTTCTTTAAAACAGCAGTGGCCGATCTCGTCGGAACAGAGCTCGAAGCGGGCAATTCTTACTACTTGCTCGAGGCGCCGACCGGATCTGGCAAAACCATGAGTTTCACAGTTCATTTAATTAAGGCAATTGCCCCAAATACGTCAGTTTATTTGTTGCAACCAACCGTTGCAGCCGTGAAAGCAGCATATAGTAGGATATGTGAGCTTTTGGACATGGAGAGTGGAGGCGCAGGCCTATACTGCATTGAATATGTGGTGGGTCAGCGCCATGAAGACTCAACAGATAGATGTATGTCCCCGGGTATGGGACAAGGAGACTTACCGTGCTCTCATATGGAGCGGCGATGCGTAGAATCCAGCAAATAGAAAACGGAGCCGACTATCTGTTGCTGGATGAAATACATTGCCGGTCTGACCCGACTGTTGTAGCAGGAGACTTGCAATTTACTAAACGACAAAGCAGGTATAAGTGTGTCCACTTGACTGCTACAATACTGACTAGGACCCGAGAACAGAAACTAGCAGATGGCTTAGATATTTCAGGCACAAAGTATGAGATTCGGGACAACATAAAGCTCGAACCTTGCGATAAAGGTGAGGTCTGCAATGACGAGTGGTTTGTTGTGTCAACGGGGACAATCGGCACAAAATTAGACAGATATAGTCGACGTTTCAAGGTGCCGATGGGCATAATCGACAGGGGCAGGGTTATATTTTTTCTATCAACGAGGAACGACTGGGAAAAAAATGGTCACGTATGCCTCGCGTCATTGCGGGACGAGCAGGCAATATATTGTCATCCATGGAGTCACGACGTTTAACATCGGCGAAATGGCCTCTGACTGTTGGTGTTTTTGCACCGACATAGGCGGACAGGCTGTTACAGTCCCTGGTTGCAGAGTCGTGGTGGATCTCATGGAAGAGATGAAGCCGAGCACGACTTTGATAGCTTCTGATGCGGGCCTCATATATAGATATGTAGTGACCCGTCGCAGGATAGGGGAGTCAACCTCCAAGCAGCGCCGGGGCCGAACAGGACGTACCAACATGGGGTGGTATGTCATGCCCCGGGGGATTGGCCCGATATTAGACTACCCTGTCGATAAACGAACAGCCGCAGTTGCCATGCTGCAATTGGAAGCAGAGAGGAGACTTGACTGGCACAACATCGAGGAGCACCATGATGAACAATTAATCAAAATAATGAAGGACATTAAATGGATATTACCGGGCGAGCTGTCCAAATTAAAAGTTTGGCGGAGTGTATTTGAGTATATAGAGTGTCTACGAGTTTAACTAGGAAATTGGATTTGATTCGTGATGCGAACGGCGACTTACTCTATTTATACCTGTCGCCAGTTATAAGTGACGAGCTCATATTAATGACCTCGACACAGCACGACCGAGCCAGGACATCAGAACAAAACAGCGAGGTCGAATGGTATAATAAGTATTTAGATTTCGCTTTCAAAATCACTGACGAAGTCACGAGGAGAGAGATGCTGGCTGATCTTAATGTACAAATATCCAGCTTTTTGGAGGAGACCAATTTAGACAGTGAGGTGAGTTTTGAGCTGTTTAACAGAAACATTGACAGACCGTTACTTGTTGGCGAGGAGTACCATAGCAGTGCAGTTGCCATTGGTGGTACCGTTGTTGCTTTGGGTGCGGCCGCGGTGCTGCTTGGATCGGTTTACCATTTGGCGGTGAGGAACGTATCTCGCCACGTGTCTAGAGTTTTTCCCTTTAGGAAAGCATACTGCTCCAGTCATTGCAAGTATTTGTCCGATCTGGGGGGTATAAGCGTCGACGGTATGGACATATCGGCGAGTTTTTCTGAAAGAGCAATGGCTGCGGCCGTAAGACGGAAGGAACAGTTCAAGGAGTGGATAAGGCGTACGGGACTGCCAATATCAGATACCCAACACTCTACAGGGTTGCCTATGTTGGCGGGGGTATATGAGACAGCCAAATCTTTCTTGATTAGTAAGTGGGCGCTGGTCCCTGCATCCTACCATTTTGGGGCTTTTCTTTCGCTGGCCACAATCATGGGTGCTACTTGGGTTGGGTCAATTTTTATCAAATTGGAAAAGATTCTTGGTCGGTCCATAGCGGTTTGTATGCTAGCGATCCTAAACGGAATGGTGATGCATTTCGCCACTGTGCCTTTGGCAATTGCTTCTTGTGTGGCCTAGGTACTTGGATTCGTTATGAGGGGCCTATTAAGAGTGGAAACCGAGCTTGGGACTTGGATTTTGATTTGGTGGGAGGTTTCGGTGCGGCGTACTTAATTAAAAACCAGCTTTTGGTTGCGGCCTAACTACTAGCGCCAACTAGCGGCATTGCTTCGATCACAGCAGCGAGCATCGGTGTCGGCACTAATCGAAGCGCGTTGTTTGGAGCAAGTGGGGATGTCCTAGTTTTGCTAAAACAAATCTATATGTTGTTCACTAAAGTACAAGATGGTAACCTACCTTGGAGTGCTCTCGGGGGTATGTTGACAGCGGTGATGCAAACCATGACGCTTGACATCAGGACAGGGATCTTGTGCACAATAATCGCTGTTGCAATATTAGCCATCAGAACAGGGTTAAAAACTGCCAAGTTTCAGGCCGGGATGTCAAGTAAGAGCGTTAGACAGCCAGATGGGACCACCGTCGAGGACTATTTTGGGTCTTTCAACAGTTTCGTGATAGGGTTTCTAACGCGAAGAGCACCGCAGTTGCGGCGGTGTCCGGATCATCCCCTCGGACCTTGAAAATCCAGGAGATGACCACGTAGAGGTGTCGCGCCGGTTTGTACCCATATCCGCAGCAGGTCTCCAAGGTGAAGAGCCTCTAGTCGATAGATTAATGTAGATAAGGGAAGTCGGCAAGTTGGATCCGTAACTTCGGAATAAGGATTGGCTCTGAGGAGCGGGTTATGTCAGGTTATTTGCTGGACACCGAGATTGAAATTAGCGGAGAGGTATTGCCAGCCTCAGGCTTACGACCTACACAACGGACATTGTATCAAGAATGTCGCTGTCAATGTCAATGAACCGGCAAAACAATGTGGAATTGGCTTCAGGCGTTTCAGGGGGGCAGACAATAGATATCACGTGTCGACCACCGGACAATTGGTCAGTTGTTCTATGGGATGTTTCAGCCTTGAAGAGTTATTCGAATCTAGTACAAACCAGCCTATGTGTTTGAGCTGCATAACGCCCTTCGCCGCAAGCTTGTGGGACCTTAGAGCCTTCGGAGATGATCAGATTAGAGCTCCAGTGGCTATCTCTGACATTACGATATATAATAGTCACACAGAGTTTATCCTTGATGGCAAAGTGATATCCTCAAGAACCTCATGGACTTTTTCCACGTGTTGTGGCGGGAGAGGCTCCGCAAGTAAGATTTAGATGGTGTATAAGGACAAGTGGTGTGCTTGTGGGTTACGCAAGTCTCCCTTCTTGACCTTTGGAATTTTCAACTTCTTGAAAAGAGTGTCGGAGATGGCTAAGGCGCATTGGGTGTTGTGGCTGGCTTCTTTGCTTATGATTTCATTAAACCCGAGGATGACGGTGTTCGTTGGTATCGCTTGGTTTTCATACCAATTTGTTGGAATTTCTGCAAACTGCAACCTAGAAAACTCCATATCACCAAACGCTATAAGTGGGAACTTATACACAAGCTACAAAGCGTGCAACGCGGCAATATATACAACGTAATTATCTGTGGAGCATTATTTTATGGGCTGATCTTGTCTAACGCTGTTATGGCGGTTAAACTGGACTTAATATATCCAGCTGTAGTTTCAGCGAAGTTGGTTAGATGTAATGTGAGGTGGTTCCTTGACTATAACATGCCATGCTGGTTTATAGAAGCCGATATTCTAGAGGCGGTAGTGTACTCATGTGTAGCAACGCTTTTGTATAGTTTATTTGGAGGTTTGACGAGTTTGATATTTGTGCAGTTAATTAAAGGCGTGCACAGGATAATAGTCAACACGAGATATAGCGACTCGGTGGTCCCCGTGGGAGTAGATTTGCGCGATGTGTAACCCCTTCCATTACAAGAGTCGAGAACAGTTATGATATCTTTGATGAGAAGCCGAGTTTATATCGAAAAACGGACGTAGTAGGTGTAATCAATAACATGAGGCATGTTTTTTGCTCCAACGGGGAGAGTTATAGCCCGATCAGCTGGGAAGTAGCGTCTCGTTTTATTAAATGTAGGATTCACAGTGAGACTGGTATTAATAGTGTGCCTGTCAACGGAGGTTATCTGTCGTGGGAATGGCATGAGGATAAACTTTGTTTGTATATCTCTGCTCACGTGGTGACGCCTCCAGCAGGCTTGCAAAGAATCTATGGGGATGTCTATGTGGTCACTTTCCGCAATACGCAGAAGAAATTATCATCAAATTTTGTCAGTGCAGTCGACCAGACTATCAAGGTGTCCGGCCATAGGCTGGTGCGTGGAACATCGCAAGTTAACGCAGTTGGTTTCAGCGGCTCTGTACTGCTAGGCAATAAAAGGCACTTCTACGTTATACACGAGATTGATACGGAAGGAAAATTGATAGAACAAGACATGGAGATGGCACCGACAGAACCTATAGATTATGTCCCAACTTGCACGATGGTTGGTTGAATTAGTTTATTTAGCACCCTTGATTACAATATGAATAGTTCACAATTATTTATGTTTTTTCTTATACCTACTTAATAAACTAGAAGTTAACATTATATATATATA
>NW_027583200.1:0-2642 GCF_028453695.1 Augochlora pura
CATTTTGTAACCGACCCAGCTCACAATGTATTAATTATATATATATATTGTTAATTAGTCGCAACGTGGCTATAGTCGATCAGAATACAGCATTAGTCCCCTACATTACATACGAAGCTATTTTAACTGTGCATTTGAAATATAATTTTTGACTTATAGTATTTCCATTCTGTGTAACAGAGTGCACTTTATGCATACGAAATTAATTGTTAGCACTCATACTAATAATTTCACCATGTAACAAATTTTTTAAATTTAAACTTTGTGTATATGAAAATTATCTTGAGACGTGATAGAACAATTTTGGTAGTGCCTTGGAGTCACCCACTCGAATGAAAGAGTTAAGAATAAAATATATTCTCCATTTAGAATAAAATATACTTTCCATTAAGAATAAAATATATTCTTAATTGAAAATAAAATATATACTTAAATAATAATTCATTATAAAATTAACCCAACTAAGTCTACCTAATTGCAGGTAGCGTTTACATCGGAGCAATCGGCGTCGAGTTTTACAATCTATTGCCAAGTAATCACAATAAGTCCAATGAAGGCCTCGAGTTCTATTATTTCACCGATGATTACAAATTCGACTACATCTCCCTCCTCTACATACCTATATTCACTGTACTTGGAATAACAGGGCTCGTAGGGCCGGAAATGGTATCGCATATATTCAGCCAACACACGCGTTCCCTATTTCAGATTGTTCGGTAAGAAATATTAACCAAAATAACAATATTAACATAATTTTAACTATCACGTGTCACAGTTGCCGCATTAGAATCGCGTTCGTCCAATCGTCGGGGATTTCAGACTTTGACAAAGGTAAATTAGTGGTAGATAAACTAATCGACGCTACGAAGTTGCACAGAGACACGTTGAAGTTTGTATTATTAAACATTTCTTATAGTAGATATTATAAAACTATCTTTGTTATAAAGTTCTTCTTGCAATACTCGATATAGGTTCGCGAAACAGTTGGCAAATTGTCTTGACACCTCGTATATCGTTTTGATGACGCTGGGGGTAACGTCATTCAGTTTGAATCTTTTACGTGTAAGTATAAGTAGACAGATGTTTTTTTAACTATAGGTTGTTTTTTACTAGCGGCAATTAGGTGTTTTATAGCTGTAGAGACAGGTTTATTGCAGTGAATTGAGCTATTTGCATTCGTTTGCTTTGAGTTTCTTTGCATTCTTTTATTATTATGTATTATACTATAGTGCAATGCATTATACTATAATATGCTGTATTATTCCACATTAGTCTACAATATAATATACTATAGTATTTTATATTGTACTATACCGTACTGTATTTTATTGTACTCTACCTTACTTTACTCTGCTATATTATATTATACTATACTACACAATATTATATATTATTCTCTAATGTACTTTACTCTATAATATACTACAATAATATAGTATATTATACTATATTGTACTGTACTGCACCGTTCTGTATTGTACTGTACTGTACCCTACTTTACTTTACTCAACTTTTTATTCTGTTATACTTTACTATACTATACTATACAGTACTATCCTGTACTCTACTCTACTCTATTATACTATACTATATTACTGAATCAAATTATAAGATTTAACTTAACAAATATTTAATTTAACAAATATAATTACTCGTCACAGTATTTCCACTAAAAGAAGACAGTTATAATTATCAGCAAAAGCACCTTTTTTTAAAAAATAATGCAGAATAAAACTAAACGTATTTACGCTATCAGAGATCGAAGAATAAGCACTGAAATTAATTAATTAATTGACAAAATAATAGATCGTAGCTATGGTTTTCAATACGCAGATGTCTGAGTTGCTTCAGGACCAATGGGAATTAAACGAGATATTTTTGCAAATAGCAACGATAATCTGTCACGTAGTGTATATATTTATGGCAAATTATATGGGACAAATAATCATGGACAGTAGTTCCGACATTCTCACGGAACTGTAAGTACTGTAATTAATTATAGCAATTGTTATTAATTATTTTACGAGAGGTATTAGTAACTTATGGAAGAAGAGAAATAGATTATATTCAGTTTGCATTTTGAATTTAGATTGCACTTGGAATGGGGACAATTGTTATTAATTATTTAACGAGAAGTATTAGTTACTTAAAGAAGAAGAAATATAGAATATATTCCGATTTAATTCTAAAAAGTTAAGGCGTGCAATACATGAATAATAACCTGCGACTAATGCATGCAGTTGCTTTAATGTTCTACCTTGTGCAATAATTATATATATATATATATATTAAATAGTCGAGTTGCATATTTAATACTTTTTCACCCTTTCTAGAAATAATTGTCGATGGTATACTGTGTCGGTGCAGACGCAAAAATTGTTACTGTTCTTTATACAACATTGCACGAAGACCTATACTGTACTACTTTGCGGTCTGTTCGCGCCAAATTACGAAGGATTTAGCACGGTAATATATTATTTATACGTGTAAAGTTCAGTTTAAGTGATTCTATAAATTTGTTTCTTCTTTGCAGCTTATCAAAGCGTCTTTCTCCTATTTCGCAGTTATGTGCTCCGTTCAAAAGTGATCAACTAATTACTTCGATAATTATTTGTTACCTTTGAAACTATTTGCTACTTTTA
>NW_027583201.1:0-2641 GCF_028453695.1 Augochlora pura
ACTGTAGCTGAATCTCGATTAATTATAAACGACTCCGTTAATGTATCAATGTTGTGGTTCAATCGACGAGTGCTCGATAACCTCGGCAATATATGGTCAATATATTTCCGTCAGTTTTTAACAAAATTAAATACGAACTAAATGAGAACTAAATCACTGTGGACTGCGAAGTTGGTCGAGTCGAGATATCGCCGTAAATAATGTTTATGTTCATGGATGTAAAATATTTATAGAGATTTAGTATCTGTTTTTATTGATTTTATTAGTTTGAACTCTCTTGTTAGTTCTTGTAATTGTTCTTAACCTCTCGAACTGTAACAATACTATGGTACATTATGGTACATAACCTATTAAATACGAATGTCATTAATTTCTTCTAAATCGAAAGAAAATTGAATTGCTTTTTAACAAAAATTTAAGGACGAAAATAAATAAGTCGTGTCGATCATAATTAATTTTCTTTCAGCGGACAGTAATAAGATAACAATAATAAAAGAAGGAAAAACAAAACTTAATGTTTAGACATACGTAACACAATAATATGTTTTAATTTTATGTAAAAACAAAAAAGATAAATAAATTGCTTCGTTGGCTGAGATTAGACATAGGACGAGCGTAAAGGGTTAACGGGGGAATTCGTGACAGCAACCCTCCTCGTCCTCGTTCTTAGATGTTCGAACGTGTGTCTGGTCGCGTTCGGCCGTGTCGCTACATTAATTGCTAGAGGCTGCGAGTAATTAGGTGGAACACGTGCTGTACAGGGCGCAGGAATCCGGGCCGCGCGCGAACTAACGTTAGAGGCACGGTCGTTCGACGATCGTAAATAAATCGTAGAATTCGGGGTCATTGTGTGCGCGGCGGGCCGCCGTTTCTGACGGAGGCCCTCTGTGCGAGCGCGGCATCGCGTGCGGGGATTATCGACGTCGTAACTGTGTAAACACCTGTAGCGCTTTATATACCTAGAGGAGGCGGTTGTAAATAGACTAGGTATGCTCTACGTGTGTCCTGCGAAAGGTGGAATTGATGTTTCGTTTCGTTTTAGATTATTGTTTATAGTTTGCCGTTCAGTTTAGTTTGTAGCTTTATTTCAACCCTTTGGCTACGGCAGATTTTGGCACGCACCGGCCTACGGTACGACACGAATATTAAATCGCGACGTCCACTGGGTACGGTGATTTTTTCGTTTTTCTGAGGAATATTAAAATATATTAAAAAATATTGAAGTACATTGAAATATTCAAAATACTGAATTCTATTACATTAAACCAATATTACTTGAAGTGAACATTAATTTTAAGCTTATTGAACTTGGCCATTCCTGTTTATGAATTACTATGCTATGAATTATGAATTATGAGTTATGGATTACTATAAACTCCGCCATTATAACGTTACTATTGTAAAAAAGTATATAGTTCTATTTAATAAAATTAACCTATACATAAAATGTATACGTATACTTAAAACAACTCTTTCTCTTCTTTTATAATAAGAAAAGGAAGAGGTAAAGAGAACGTAATTCTTTCTATCACCATAAACGAACCTAACCTCTATCACCATAACCTCTACGTAAAGTATAATATAATAATAAAGAACAAACACCTTTTAATATATAAAATATATTGTATATAGAAATAATCATACTATTTCTATAAATAGAATATCTTCTAAAAATCTTTGTTCCTTGCTGTCGACATCACGTGACTTTGTAACCCATTCGAAGTTCAACGCAGTATGTCAAAAATTAAAAAAGAACAATTCTGGATACGAGGAGATAAAAATAATTATTCTAAAATAAATATTAGAAATAATATAATAATAATAGATATTAATCTAAATTAATTTTCGCTTGTTTCTTGTTGAAAAGGCATATATTATCGGCGCACGATGCGTGCAATAACCTCGAAATCGACGGAAAGGTTTGCGAGGGTGTGAGAGGGGCGGAGCCGTGAGTACAGGAGAGAGAGAGAAAGAAAAACAGGGAGCGAGAGAAAGAAAAGGAAAGAGGGAAAAGAAAAGAAAGAAGAAGAAAAAGAGGGAAATATTGAGAAAGTAAGAGAAAGATTGAAAGAGAAGGAGAGAGAGAGAGAGAGAGAGAGAGAGAGAAAAGGAGTGAGAAGAAGAAAAAGAGAGAAATATTGAGAAAGTAAGAGAAAGATCGAAAGAGAAAAAGAAAAAGAGAGAGAGATGGGGGGAGGAGGAAAGTCGTCGAAGACGCCGCGCGTCGTTAATCAACTAATTCGGTCGAATGTTAAATTGCACCGTCCGCGCTCGCGTCGATCTATCTGTCCGTCATACCGTCCGTGACCGTAATCGCGTGTCCCGGTGATTATAGGGAACCCCACTACCGATATCCGCCACTTACGCAAGCTCGGAACCGGGAATTATAATAAGTGCGTGTTCCTCGTTCGGGCGGCCCATCCCCCCCACCCCTCCGCACCCTCCCCGATATCGCACCTATTACGAAGATCGCCGAAAAACACGGTGAGTATACGTTCATGCGCGCCCTGGCCCGGTTCGCTTGTCCGCGATTGGTAATTCACGGGGGATCCACGACGAGGGGCCCCGCGAAGACCCTTCTCGCTCGTAAATCTGCCGCTCGCGTTTGGGCCCACTGGCATCGATTTCACCGGGTTTTCGT
>NW_027583202.1:0-2640 GCF_028453695.1 Augochlora pura
TCTCTCTCTCTCGAACCGTAATGACAGCTGTCTTCCTTAGGATCAAGTTTAATGAGAACGCGAACTCTGATTGCTGATGGCAAACAAGATTAGCGACGCAACAGGATTCTTGTCGAAACTCTCTTGGCGCTGCTGCTTTCAGATGTTCGCGAGCTGTCGCATTGTTTCGCTCGGCGGGAAACTTAATCGACGATTGAACTGCTAGGTGTCAATTGTTTGTCGCAATTCGCGATTATGTTCGCTTTGATCGTCGATATACGTTGCAATAATATTATTATGCATTCAATCTTTTTTAATCAGCGTTTGACGATTAACTCTTCTTAGTCAGCTATCGACCATTTATGAATTTTAATTAATAATCTGGCGGATAATTTCTTTTAAATCAATGATTGAAGACTGATATTTTTAAATTGACCACTGGAGATTAATTTCTTTTAATTACGGATTGAAGACAAATTTCTTTACATTGACAATGGAAGATTGATTTTTTAAAATTGACGATTGAAGACTAATTTTCCTTAAAAGTGTCGACGGTTGATTTTCTCAATTCAACGACAGCTGATGAATTTATTCCAATCAACGATAAAAATGAATTCTAATCAACCCTCGACGACTATTTGTATCAACGATTGGCAACTAACATTTTCAATCAATTGTCGATTAATTTCCTGAGTCAATTATACTGGTAACTCTTATGATAAATCTTTTCAATGGAAAACCATCGATCGTAATCAATCGAGGTAGAAACACGGAATCGATTAATGCCCGCTATACAGCGAACCAGATCCGAGGAAATACCAGACCGCGTCTGTTGAATAACGAACAATGGTGGGTACTCACTTGGTTGCCGCCGGTGTCGTGACACGGATAAAGTCCCACGTTCCCGTCTAGTAGATGGCCCATGCTATCCAGACACGCGGTGCCCTGCTTCAGGAATCCGCCGGGTCCCCCCTCGCTGGTCGGTATAACTAATTCGGGGTACACGTTTTTCAGATACCAGCTGAAGGGCTTGCAGCGCAATTTCCGCTTCAGCTCCATCCTGTCCTGAATACTAAAACGGCGAACAGGGGAACGACGGGTGAACCTTTTATTAATACCGGTCACGTGCGCTGACGCGCGTTTTAATGAAATCGACTATCGGGTATTTCGTCCCGCTTTTCCCGCGTCGTAAATCGAGCGGCGGCGGCGCGCGCCGCGTCTCGCGAAATAAGACGGTCCAGAAATTAGTTCGTGATAAACGACCGAGCCCGCGGGAAATTCTTTGTTTCCGTCCACGCCGACGACGTGGCCTCTCGTTCGCCGAGCAACGTTCCTTCGCTTAGACGAATCGATCACTCGATGGAGACAAAGTTTACTCAACGCTCATTCTCTCGCCCGTCTTATTTCTATACTTTACGGGATCGGGTTTCGAATAGCAAGAATAATTGGTTTGGTGTTTAATTAGGCTCGTTTTTGAATTTTAAAGGATTTGTGTTTACTTTTGTGATTGATTTTACGTTTGCTTTTGGACGATTTTTTGGGTAGTTAATAGTAGTATAAAGATTTTCTTTTTTCGCAAAAATAGAGTGTTGGTGAGTAGGCTTCATTCTTATTAAACTATAGTTTAATGTATTATTGATGGATTTCTTCGAATTGTTGATTTAGTGTAAAAGTGTCAATCGCTAGAAAATAGCTCTTTTTTGTGGACCTGTTACTGAGCCATCTCTAGTTACTGTACGTCAATTTCTGTATATTGATTTAATTACTGTGCTGTAATTACTGTACACTGATTTAATTACTGTGCTGCAATTAGTATAGCTCGTTGTAGATAAATTTGTTTCAGTTACTTTAAGTAAAATTATATTTTACTTTATTACTGTAAGTGAAAAATATCTAATTTCTTTAATAATAAAAATAATATTGAATTACTTCAAGTCAAAAAATATATCTAAGATTATATTATCCTTCTATAATTTACTCCAATTTTAATTTATTCTTCCACTATGCAAAAAGACTATTTTTACATATTTCTCACTTTTTAATCTTCAAAATTACTCTAAAAAGTTAAAAAATTGCTTTCTGCAATTATAGCCCTTAAGAAGTGAAAAATATCGACTCCAAAAATAATAAACTTCGTCCAAAATATTGAACATCCTTAATTGAATATCATTTTTAAATATAAATAAATTTAATAAATAACTAAAATTATTGCAAGGGCACAGAAATTGACACAGTTATTCGATCTTCAGTTTCATAAACGAACCTCTTCGGTTTTATAAAATTGATCTCGACGTCGAGCGTCGAGCGACGTCCTTGCGTCTCGGATATACTCACTTGCCATAGGGTATGTTGCGTGCGAGGGGCACCGCGTTATAATAGAACTGCTTGTAATCGTCCATCCACACCTCGGCCGCGCGTCGGGTGTTCCGCGCGAAAACGTTCCCGCTGCCCCCGGGGAACGAGTAGGGGTGCCGTTTACGAAACACGTGGCCGACGCGCGAGCACGGAATTATTTCCAGGCTGCCGCCGCATTGCCACACCCGGAACGATATCTCTGCGAAAGGTTGGGTTATCGTTCAGCACACCCTCGTCGATCTCGAAGAAACGAGAGAGACAGACACAGAGAGAGAGAGAGAGAGAGAGAGAGAGAGAGAGAGAGAG
>NW_027583203.1:0-1685 GCF_028453695.1 Augochlora pura
ACTCCTTCTTACATACCACACACTCTCATCCATACTATACACTTACACTGCATACCATTTGTTTTAGACATACGTTTACAACATTCTTTACATCGCTGTCTCGTTCTATCTCTCTCTTCTATAATGAGAGAGATAATACTAAGATGAGATGTCCACAACGATAAAGGTGAGCCACGAGGATCGATGACCGTGCCTTGGTATTCACATAGTGACGATTTTCGATTTCTACTTTGAGACATTCATCGAACCATTACTGTACGCTGAAACCGTCGTTTTACCCTTATCTCTGTGTCCTAGGTAGGGACCGCTAGAATAGTGTTGCGCGCTTTGAAGAAGCGTTGTGAATTTATGTCGAGGGAAAAGGGAAGGGAGCTGTTTGGTCCCGGGCCCGCTAGTGAACTGGTCAGTAAGGCTTTTTAGCGGGTTCCGCCTTAGATAAGGTCAAAACGACGGTTTCGGTGTATATATGGAAACAGGGATGGTTTTTGGTAGCTTTCGGGAAAAGGAATCCATCTGTTGGCGAGTGCCGGAGGTCTTCGCCACAATACTATTTATATAGTTAATATTTAATACAATTAGTATTTATATATACTTAATATTTGATATAGTTAGTATTGAATATAGTATTTAATATAGTTACTTAATATAGTATTTAATATATTTAATATAGTTACTTAATATATTTAATATAGTTACTTAATATAGTATTTAATATACTTAGGATTTATACATATATTAAATATTAACTAATATATGTATAGTTAATATTTAATACAGTTAGTATTTATATATACTTAATATTTGATACAGTTACTATTTAATATATTTAATATAGTTTTTCACGAATTGGAAACAATCCACCAGAATTTTATTTAATCATACCAAATTGCTGTATACACTCATACGACTTTTTATCATATGCGTACACAGTCTGAACTACCCTACAATTTGGTAATAATAAAATTTTAATTGTTACCAAACGCTGCATATTTATTGTTAAATTAGTATCTCCTGCCTCACGGACTGCCATATCTTACCGCCGAAGGCGACATCTAGTGGCAGCAGAACCGCGACGGCCAGCGTTGCTTGACTGCCGGCTGCAGCATACGTCACCATCGCTCAGACCACGTGACCGGACTTGCTGTCTAGGACTAGCAGTCGCTGCGCCCTTCTTCTATTTACCTCTACACGTGACCTAGAATCAAACGACGTCAAGCTTTAGCCTAGAACATGGCAACGCTATCAGCTCCACCAGAGCGCGGCAATAAACAATTTCAAGGCTTCAATCAATCGCGTGTTCATTATTTGATACCAGTCCGTCGACACTTCGGCGTCAAAGTGAAAGGCGCACGAGCTTCCTACTGGCGCTATAAAAGCCTGTTCATAGAAAACTGGTGCGGTTTGTCGATTCGTGAATGTCAACACCTCACCCCTCTCTCTGTCTCTCTCTCTCTCTCTTTCTCTCGCTCTTCCATTCGACAATTGAGTTTCTTTCGTTTCCGGGACATGCATTTTTAACGCCGTTTACAATTCTCCTTCTTATGCCGTGCGTGCCGTTAGGCGGAAGCGCGGCAGGAAAAGAGAAGACGCGGAGGAAATAAACTAGGACGGTTTTCGACGTCAGTAGAGGATATATATATATATATATATATATATATATATATAGAGAGAGAGAGAGAGAGAGA
>NW_027583203.1:1785-2639 GCF_028453695.1 Augochlora pura
GGCGCCGGTAATAAAAGGCTTGAAAGGGCAGATGGATGCAGCAGCGAGCGACAGAGAGCCGCTGCGCGCGTGTGCGCGCGTCGAGGGTAGCTGCCGTCTGTATACACAGCTGGATGACTGCTCGACAGTCGATGCAACGCAAGTAGATGAGCACGCTAAAAGTCGTGTAAAATGTAGCCGGCTGCCCTTTGACCGGCCCCATTCACTCGGACCAGTTCCCCGTGTACGAGTCCTTTCCCAGCCGAAAAGCACCGCGCGCCGGCTTCCGACTGCTGGTCCGACACCGCCGATATCGTTGCAGTCTCGAGGTTTCGGTTCCGTGAAAAGACGGTGGCCCGATTACGCGTCGTTTCGATACAGGGAACTCGGTCCGGAACAAAAGTCCGCGGGGAAGCTGGCTGCAGGAGCTCGGTTTCGTCTTCCGAATCAAAAAGAACATCTCAGTGACTGAATTTTGGGGAGGAGGTATACGCGAGCTAATAAAAATTGCTAATCGCGTGAATGGTTGCTAGAGATTCATCGAAAGGCTTGAGAAGTCATCGTCAGAGATTAAAGAACTAGGGTCCCTAGAGGAGTCGTTAGTAAGGCTACTTGTGGCGACTACCTCCGACACTCGTCAACAGATGGATTCCTTTCCCGAAAGCTACCTAAGACTGTCCCTGTTTCTATATATACGCCGGAACCGTCGTTTTGTCCTTATCTAAGGCGAAACCCGCTAGGTAGCCTTACTGACGAGACCTCTAGCGGGCCCGGGACGAAATACATAGATTCCCTTCTCCTTTTCTCCGCTGCCAAACCAAAGTTATGTGTTGATGCTCGTGGTTGATTTTAATAAATCGTTCGAGCTTTTGAGT
>NW_027583204.1:0-2638 GCF_028453695.1 Augochlora pura
ATCGGGAACGAGCGTTAATCGATTCGCAAACGAAGTCCATCGCGGTTGCACAACGTTGACCATTTTATCCGTCGATGGAGAAAAAAAGAAAATTGCGGTTGTATTATGAGAGCCGCGCGGGTATCGACGTGTAGGTTCCTTGACTCCGCGGCTCTCCGGTTGTTCGAACGGCGATCGTTAGCGTCGTTACACTTCCTGCCTTGGATACACTTAGGATAACCGTCGGAAATGATAGCCGCGCCCGGTTTGGAAGGATATCCCGGTCTCTCGCTGCGCATAATCGTTTCGATTTAATGGCCTGTCGTCGATCTTGTCTTCACCCAATAAGACGCTGAAAAACCGAGGAAACTGGGGTCTGGCCTTGGATCGATACACTGACTCGACCTTGAATCCTTGCCAAGTGACCGCTCGACGATCGATGACGCCTCGATCAAATTCCACCGCGATCTCTCAATCGACAAGCCGCCGCCGCCGCTTCGGCTTCCGGTCAATTGTTTCTCGAGCAAGCGAACGAAATTTGATTTCGTCGATCTTTTTCATTTCATCTTCCGAAACATTTTGGAAATAGAAACGAGTTTATTCTTCGAAGCGCGATTTCGAGTCTTAATTTCGCTTCGGTTAAGAAAGCTTTGTGGGCGATTTTGATCTAGGGTAGTTCTGCAGACTCTCCACTATGCGACAGGGCAGTTGTCTGCACAAGTACACAATGCGTGCACAATGTTCGATATTGCTTTTGCATACATTTTAAACATGATCGATCAAATTAGTTTCCACATTTTATAGGTATTTAGACGTTAAAGTTTCGATTTGGTTATGAAAATTATAGATCGATTCTTCGATCGAACAACATTGCTTCTAAATGGAACTAAAGTGATCGCGAGGGCACAGTAACTAGGCGAGGGAGTACCACAGAAATTGGCATGTTTATCCTAAACGCGAGTTAGCGCGAAAATTGGTCGCATTAGGTGGCGAGACACGAAGGTGACTCAGGGTTACGATAAGTCAAGCGATCCTCCGGTTTGTGTGTCGTCGACTTGTGCGGTCGTTGCGCAGCGGTGCGCTCTCTGTTGTCCGGCCACGGTGCGCTCTCTGCTCGGCCTCCCGGCAATTTTGTAATTTTCCTTTTTTCCCCGGTATTCCCTGGCGACCGAGGCGTCGTTTTACCTTTGCTCGGTGGGCCCCGTGGGCCTCGTGTCGTTTCTTACCGGTCCGCCTTCGGTCCCGCGCGCGCGCGCGCGCGCACGCTGGCGATTCGCATTAGAGGACGAGCCGGGCAAGCGAAATTTCCTTTTGCCACTCGCTCGCGGACGCTAGAAACCCGCCGATGAACCCCGGCAGCGACCGCTCCGGGACGGGGCAAAAGAAGTAACGCGAGGCGGACTCGTCAACGAGAGCGACTCTCGCTATAAATGATCACCGGCCGACAGTTCTTGCCCTTTTCGAGCCGCGATCCCAGATACCGCGGCCTCTCGCGATGCAGCTGCACGATTCTCTAGATCCAACGGATCCCCTGGATTCTCTCGATTCGTTTCTCCGATTCGCTGTTTTCGGCGTGTTCAGGCCGCGGAGCGGGAACGAGCTCCGAGAGATCGAACGAAATTGCGCGAAATTGCACGTTGCAACGGTTCGTGGCACAATTTCAGGCGGCGTACGAAGTGTGATCGGTACGCTGCGCAGGTCTTCGTGCAAAATAAGAATTGTCTACCGAAGTAGCGAGGCAATATACGTCAGTCGTGTTAACCCTTAAATGCATAGAGACCCAAAAATGAATCAATAACTTTTTGCGCGGATACCCGACAGCAGTTTTGATATCGATACATTTGGCTGAATGGCAGTGATTCCTTTGTCCATTGACTTATCAAAAATTAACTAAAATAATGACATTTGACTTCAGTATTTGTATCTTTCTGACGTTATACCAATTGGCGCGCATTTTCGATAGCGGGTTCATTTACGTACCTTTGGAAGCGGATTATTTAGAAATATTTTGGTGTATTCAAAAAAATTACAAAGTGCAATGTGTTTCTTTGTTCCAAGAAAGGAAACGACTGCATCAATCTCTTTCATACTAGCTAAAGAATTTTTATGTCTATTTTGCATAGTGTACCAAAAACGAATCATTAATATTTTTCAATAAAAACCCTGTAAGATATGACTTATAATTTTTTTTTAATATTTTTCCCGATTTCCACTCATTTGAAATATTATAACCCTAATTTTTCAATAAAATTCATTAATTCATGCATTTAAGGGTTAAGGGTTCAATGGTACTAGTGTTCGAGTAGGTCTTTTGAGATAGAACAGGTTCACGAACCTTGTGCTCAATGCGTCTTGGGCTGATACTGTGCTTTCTTCGACAATGTACAAATTGTGTCCCTTCGTCGTCGTCTCTATACCTAAAAATAAATCGCACAAACTCTACGATTGTTATCGAATAAAAAGTTACAATTATTCAGACATTTGACACACATTTCTTCGTCCGAATGCTTAGTAATCAGACTCATAGAAGTGGATCACTGGTTAACCTTTAAATGCATGAATTAATGAATTTTATTTAAAAATTAGGGTTATAATATTTCAAATGAGTGGAAATCGGGAGAAATATTAAAAAAAATTATAAGTCATATCTTATAGGGTT
>NW_027583205.1:0-2637 GCF_028453695.1 Augochlora pura
GCCGAAAATATGGCAGAAGAAATTACTAGTTTAACAGCCGCCATGGCAAAGTCCATGATCTTAATGAATCAACGTTCCAGCATTCAATATGCTGCCGCGTCAATTCCCATATTTGATGGGGAACACCCAAGTCTCTCGGCTTTCGCGCAACGAGTAGAGGACGGGTTAGTACTGATACCGCCCGGCACAGAAGCCGAATATTTATCGATAATTTTGACATAATTATCCGGATCCGCGAGAATCAGTATTCAGAATCGGTCATTTAAAAATATTTCCGATTTAATCCACCACCTTAAGAAACGGTACACACCGGGACGGAATTTGGCTTATTTCCAAGGGGAAATCGCCCGCCTAAAAATTCGTCGTGACGAATCGCTAAGACGATACATAGATAGGGTTAGTCAGCTCGCAGTTCGCACGCGTACCGCAATCTCGGAACGATATGGAAAAGAAGCAACTCACGTTATCCGGGAGACGGAAAAAGATGTCGTCGAAAATTTCCTCGAGGGATTGCCCGCTCAGATCGCGTGGAGATTAGTTGCTCTTAAAAATTCCGGAAAAACATTAGAAGAAGTATTCGAGGCCGTGCTTCAAGAGGATCGCCGTCTTAGGAATCGACGAGAATTTAGTGAGGACCGGTTGTCTAGACGCGATTACGAAGTTCCAGAATACCAAGAAAAACACCGCAGTCGGGAGTCTGGCCGGTACCCCTTGTACCCTCAATCGCCGTCACCCTCGCGTTATCGGGGATACCGCTCTCGAGACAGAAGCGCGTCGGGATCGGAGAGAGACAATGAGGAGGCGTCCGGCCACGCAACTGCGATGACATTATACAGACGTAAACATCGTTCGCCCTCTTACGAATCGTGTGAAGAGTTTGGTAGACGCAGCCCTAGCGACGGTCCCCAGCTGTTTTGCTGGAACTGTGGCGCCAAGGGCCACGACGGGAGGCAATGCCGCGACCGAGACAGGACACGTGGCCGACCCTTGACAAACTCGCCAACAAAGCCGAATCAGTCTTTAAACTCCAAGCGCGTTCACCGTCTAGGCGATCCGGTGAACGATTCGAAAAAAAGATCGCCCCAAAAAGGTCAGTTTCAGCGACAAGAGTTACGACCACTACTCAAGGAAACCCCAGCACCTAGAATCCGAGTCAAGATACCCGAGTTGGAAACCAAGGAAGGAGAGCTCATCGTAGACGGGGGAGCTTCGGTAAACCTTATTAAATACGAAAGTCTTGGAGACACCGCTAAAGTATTTTCTACAGAGAGGATCGAAATTCAGGGACTGACACATCTGGTCATACACACGCTGGGTACCACTAAGCTACACATTAACGGCATACCAGCACTATTCTTTGTTGTCCAGGATATAAACATTTCAGCAGACGGCATACTTGGGAGCCCCTTCTTACAACAGGAACGCGCCGAGATCTCTTACCATCATCAGACGTTGGTAACACACTCGGAACCCATAAGGCCCATCCGTTTTTCCAATGCCATGCACGTGGAAAAACAAAACGTGAGCACTCAGAAATATAAAATTCTTGGTAGAACAGCTCAACAGATATCCTTAAGAGTCGCCAACCCGGAGGTCGAAGAGGGATATCTGCCACGCTTAAGGACCCCCAAGGATGTATATATAGGCGAAGCAGCGGTAAGAAACCGTGACGGCTCATGTTACGTGCTAGCAATTAACAGTACCGACAGCGATCAGGAAATAGAACTCGAACCCCAATATTTACATCCCTACGAAATTTATGACTCCTCGGACGACGATTTCACACCATCCTTCGAGTCAAAAAATAAACAAACCACAGACAGGGCACAAATTCTATGGGACACTCTAAAAACCGAGCATCTCAATATCGAGGAACAGAACCACGTGCGGAGCATTGTTCAGGAATTTTCGGACAGATTCTATCTACCTGGAGACGACCTGGCTAACGTTCCGAACTTCCACCACTCCATTCACGTAACCGATGAAGTACCTGTTAACACCCGACAATACCGATACCCAGTGGTTCACCAGCAAGAAATCCAGCGTCAGGTAAAAACTCTCCTATCACAGGGCATCATAAAACCTTCTACCTCACCATACAATTCGCCTCTGTGGATTGTACCTAAGAAACCGGATGCTGACGGGAACAAACGTTGGCGCATGGTTATCGACTTCCGAGCATTGAACGAGAAAACAATAAGCGACAAATATCCACTCCCACAAATCAACGAAATTTTAGACAAGTTGGGAGGAGCTAAATATTTTACAGTTCTCGACTTGGCCAACGGATTTCATCAAATCAGCATGAATCCTAAGGACCAGGCAAAAACCGCTTTTACCACGCCATTCGGGCATTACGAATACGCTCGCATGCCTTTCGGTCTAAAGAACGCACCACCCACGTTCCAGAGACTTATGGATCAAGTCTTGACCGGACTGCAGGGGACCGAATTGTTCGTCTACCTGGATGACATTGTGGTTTATTCATCTTCTATCCAAGAACATGAAATTAAGATTCGAAAATTATTAAACAGATTGAGGGAAAACGGGCTCACCCTACAAACTAATAAATGCGAATTCCTGCGTAAAGAGGTTACATACTTAGGACACATAGTATCAGCTAAAGGAGTAAGACCA
>NW_027583206.1:0-2636 GCF_028453695.1 Augochlora pura
GACATCCTACGGCCGTGTCTCATTGACATGCGCGCGGCTGCTTCCGCGCGGAACCTTTACACGCCCTTCGCGCCGTAAACAAAGGGGCGAGAAGCTTTTTCTATTATTACGTTAGTCCTTCCTGGATCCTGGCGGACTATCTTCTCGTCCGCGGCGAGATGAAATTCTCGATTTTTATTGTTCGCTTCGCGAAGGAAAGAGATTGCGGGGAATCAAGAGTAATGAAAGGAACCGGGGGATATCAGTCCGAAGGATTAATGGTCTCTAAATGGACGAACGGCAGGATCTTCTTTACCCGGGATCTTTTTTGTAGGTCAAGCATCCGGGATCTATTAAATTTTGATGCGGAAAGAAACGAAGAGAGAGAGAGAGAGAGAGAGAGTTCGAACGGTTCCTTGGACGAAAGTCGCAGGCAGTTTCGTGGCCATTATTTATAAAGCGCTCGAGTCCCGCGAGACCTTTCCGGGACTTGTACACTTTCAATCTGCGCAACTCCCGTTCAAAGTTCCGGGTCCTCTGAATTCGTTAAAACTACTGTAACTCCCGCCGACACTTTTCCGACGGTTTTCCCCGAGAGTTTGAACGTACGGAAAAATATTTCTGCCGGCGCGACGCGTCTCCGAGGATTAAACACCCCGAGAACCGTAAAAAGCTTTGCTCTCATGCGCGGACGTATATCCTATTTTAGTCCGCCCTTTTTATTTCCTCGCGGACCTGCTATATTGCATTCGTCTCTGCCCGAAGTTTATTTATACGTTACCAGCAAACCCGGCGAACTCCGTTTCGCCACCAGATGGCTTCGTTTTTTTGTAACATTTCGTTTGGGGATTAAAAGACGAAGAAAAGTTATTTTTTTTTGTTTTATAAACCATATTGGTTTGTAGTACATGCTATGTGTCAGAGATGGCGCTGTATGTGAAAAATGATTTTCCCTGTTTTCCTGCTTTTCTGTTGAAATTTTTCCAGAATTTTGGTTGCTATAAACCTCGCGGAGCCCGAGACCTTTCCAACGAATGCAAAACCGTGGGAATCGGTTCGTGCGTTCTGAAGTTAGCGTCAGGAAGGAAAACCCGACTTATTTTTATATAATAGACAGGCGGCGCGACGAGAATTAAGTCTTTCGTATCGCAGGTTGTATACCATATCTCGCAGATTATATAATATTAGGATTGAAGAATACTGTACCAGGTGAAGTCCAAGGAATCCGGACAGATTATCGATGGCATTGACTCGCGTGGACGGCGAGAGGTTGTCGAACCTGGCATCGAGCAGAATCGAGAGGAGCGTCTGGTCCTCCCCCTCGTTGCAGTGCGTCTGAAATCAGAGACGTCGCGTACCCGTTTCAGCCTGGCCGTTTCCATTCGAGCGAATCGTGTCAGTGTGCGAGAGACCCGCGGAATTAAGGCCGTCGACGGCGGCTGGTCCCCCGGTACGCGTGTTTGCGGATGACGCACGTACCGCGCGCGCGCGGACTCTATCAATTGGTATCAATCAGGGAACGTCTACGAAACTAATTCCTCCGCGAGATTTAAATGCGGCATACCGATGCAATCGCAGCCGCGAGCGAGCGCGCGCGCGCGCGGCCACGCTTTGTTAACGCTTCTGTGTCCCACGATACGCGTCGCACGCGAGGCGAATGAACAACCGGCGGCCTCTTCTCGCATTCCTCCCCCTTTTTCTCCCCCGTCTTCGTCTCCCCATTTTCCCCCCCCCATTTTCCTCCATTCGCCGCGCGTCCCTCTTTTCGCCTACTCTCCTACGCCTTCATCACTTTTTTCTCATACTGTCGAAACACGCCTCCATTTTCGTAACAAACGCATCGAATCCGCAGTCTCGATATCCAATTAACGACTTCGATGTTTGATTTCTGTTCGAAATAATTCGCTCCCGTGCAATAGTTTTCTCACTCCGCGATAGTGATTTCCAAACTTCGACGAGCGTTTTTTCCTACCCCCACCCCGAACTGTTTTTCACAGTTTTAACGCGAACGGTATTCGATCAGAACGGGCAGGCTTCCCGCGCGGCCAGATTTTACGAAACTTTGCGCATTTAATTGATAGAACTCGATTAGAATTTCATCGAGCGCGCCGGGCAACCCGTTGCAATCAGCTGTCAATTCACAGTCAGCTCCGTCCGCTGACGCTGGAACCGGGATTCAATTATTGAGTCCGACTGTCGGAAACATTTGTAAAGGATTGTTCCGATAAAGGGGATTAAATATATATATTTCCTCCCGCGTCGGTTGAATACGAGCGGACCCGTCCGGACCAATTAATTAATTGATCGTCCGAAAATCGCCTCGGACCCAGTTCGAACGATTAACGACCGCCGCGCGCGAAAGTCGAACGAGAGGCGAGTTTGTTTCCCGGCGGCCGACGCGAACGGGGCCGATTAACAGGCTAATTGATTTATCGCTTCGTTAACGGCCGCGGCTGCTAAACGAATTTAGAGACGGGGCCCAATAGCCGGAGGCCTCTCGACACGGCGCTGAATCAGCCCGTTAAGAAAGAATTGAATTCTTTAGCGGTTACTTCGTGAAATTTCCAGATCGGGTCTTAACGAGCCGCTGTGAACGTCGTCGACACTGGAAAAATGGTACAGGATGATTCGATGGAAAATGGTACAGGATGATTCGA
>NW_027583207.1:0-2636 GCF_028453695.1 Augochlora pura
CGTCCGAATTTCGGCATCCTTTGTCGCGTCCCTGCTTTTTTTTCTCTAATTCAATTATCGTACGAAAGACAAACGACTGGTCGATTCATCGGAATTCGGTGCGACAGGACGATTTCAACTTGTTAACACGGCCGTTGGCCTGATGAACACCAGTTAAACCGTCGTTAACCAACACGACGCTGCGACGCGTACAACCGCGATTATTGACGTCGTAAAATTTCGATTTTATCGCCGGCGCACTCGCGCCCGCGCTCCCTTTACACCGTAGTCGACCGTAAGCGAGCGTGTCACGATCGGCAATACGTACTGCCCGCTAACAATGTACGGAAGCACTTTTAGCCGCGGAGTGTTTACGCGCGAGGATCCCGTTAAATCTCGGTGCTCTCCTCTAAAACGGCTGCCGCGATTTCCAGTGGCTGCTTTAACGGAGAAGCAAAGGGGTTGGTTACTGGGTTCGATGAGAAAAAGATTCCTCGGTACGAAAGCGGTGTTCTGATTTTATGGGAACCGATGCATCGTGTAATTAGTGCGTCAACTAATTCGTTCTCGATTTTATCATAGTTATTATGAAAATGAGTTTTCGGTTCGATGAGAACTATTATTATAATAATAGTAGTACTGATTAATAATAATAATAATAATAATAATAATAATAATAATAATAATAATAATAATAATAATAATAGTAGCAATAATAGCAGTGATTAATAACGTAGTGATTAATAGTAGTAATAATGGTATTAATATTCTATTTTATTTTTTATTTATTTAATTAATCCTTGCCTAATGGCTTAGAATGCTTCCGGCTTATATTTTACATTTTCCATTTTTTACATTTGACATCTTAATATAATAATATTTAACATTTTTTACTTTCTCTTAAAACTAACAATAGTCGTGATTAAACATCAATTCTCAGTTCAGCCACGATTATTATGAAACATAGATTTGTTCATTTTCCAAGTACCGTAATTAACCTCAAACTTATTAAGTCTCTCGAGAGAAGGAAACGATCAAAATTCGCAAATGGCGAGAGCAAAGATCCCGATCGTCGCTTCGCAGTAACGCGCCGGCACTTTCGAAATAATTATTCATTTTCCCGAGGCAGTCTGAGAGGCTCCGAAATATAGTATCCATGACAAATGCAATAATGATAATTACCTCCAGAAACGTAGAGCTTTCGGATACGCTGATCAAAGGAGCCGGGTCCTTGAGAGTCTGAATTGCTTCTAATTAGTCCCTATTGCTACTTATTGCTCCTCATTGATGCTCCTCTCACGTAATACTATAGTCCGTCGCCCCCCCCCCCCCCCCCCCCCCCCCCCACCACCTCGTGCGCAAATTGTCCGGTGAAACTTCGACTGAAAACGAAATCGCGTCTTTCATTTTAACTACGATAAGACGGCGACGAGAGATCGTGCGTCAAATATTATGAACTCGAAATATTAAAAAAAAAAAGACACCTAATGTCAATAAATATATACGGTGAATATAAAATATATGTAATAAATATATATATTAAAATAGAACCTAGTTACGTAACAAGCGGATTATTTTTCACAAAGTTTCCCAACTCGAAGTCGAGCATTTCATCGCGATTTACAGCGATTTTCGAAAATCGCCGGACTTTTTAATGCATGCGAGAAGCATGCTCCGGTTATTAGGTCATTGATAAAGTCAGCGAATGGTTCGGCGGAGCCAGTTTTTAAAATGAGAATAAAATACGATCCCCGGGGGATCGCGCGTAGCTTTTACGACGACTTTTAACCGGAACGCCGGATGAAAAGTTGAGTTTCCCCGAGACCGCTAAATCGAGATGGACGGCTCGCAGAAGTTCCTGGTCACGTGGTGACGGGTTTCCATTCGCGGGGGCGATCCGATCCAGCCGTGTTTCCTCGCGAAAAGGTTCTCTAATCAGATACCAAGTCGCCATCGGCACGGTGACGGTTTAATGCTCTTGTTGCAACCGATTTAAAAATATTAATTATCCTGAATATTTTTTCAAGATAATAGAGAACAAGGTAACAGCAGTTTACGGAATAATTTCTTTTAACCCGTTGCACTCGAGTGGCGCCTCTGAAACGCCAACGAAAATTGTTATACAATTAACAAAATAATATTGACATTATTAAAGACCCTTCTGATAAAAGCGTAACAGTTCATACGAGTCACAAGACTCGATTTCGCATGCATAAATTATACCAAGTACTATACTACAGCTGGTCAAAATGCAATTTTGGATCTAAGGTTAAAATGGTTCCGAGTGCAAAGGGTTAATACTGATGTCTCATGATTCTATGAATTATTATAACTTTCTTCATTTATAGAAACCTGTAGGAAACTTTGATTTAGTAGAATTTAAATAATTATAGATTTAAAGTAATAATAATAATATACAATTATTTGACAATAATATAATATACAGTTTATTTAAAGCAGCAATGAGAGAGGCCACGAATTGTTACATTGTTCCTTACTTATAGAAACTAAAAGCGCGAGGAAAGGATTTCACAGCACCTGGTTTAATAATTGATGTTAGTGGACCTAACACTTTTCTTGATTTATTAAAGATAAAAGCACGAGGAGAGAAACTTTCAGGAAACACTTATTTTTCTGGTGCTTCGTGAACTTCCTTC
>NW_027583208.1:0-2635 GCF_028453695.1 Augochlora pura
AGAGAAAGAGAGAGAGAGAGGAATACGGGGCGTACGGGGGGGGGGGGCATGATTCGCCGGCGCATTGTAGAACGAGCACAAACGAAAAGCGCGCCGAAAAACAGGCTCGTTGTCTTTCCATTAATTTGCGGTTAAGGACACTTAGCCCGGTGGAAAAAGCGCGGAGGACGGGCTCTCCGCCGGGAGAGCGCCGGTAAAACCCGGGGAAAACCGGGGGAAAACCGTCCGACTTTCACGGTTTTCCCGTGGTCACGGCGCGGGGGGATGAGGCGGCGGCAGCGAGAGAGGGTGGCGGTGGAGGGCGGCGGAGGCTGCGGGGCCGGTACGTATCCGCCAGGTATAGAGCGGACAATATACATGCTTAATGGAAGCAAGCCCGCGAATAGCTCGAGGAAACTTCTCGAAATATCACTCCGCCGGTCCCTAAACCAACCGACGCAATGGCCGGTATTCCTGTTGGAAGCGGAATAATATCAGCTGCAGGGGAAGCGTAGCAATTTCATTACCGTAACCACCGGGTAGCCAGGCATTCGTGTGCAACCGACAATGCTCTGCACGTTTATGGAAGGGACAGCCTATACGCGAGATTACACGACCGTTCAAGTAGAGCGGACCCCGCTCGCGCGGCGGTGTTGTTAATTCACCGGAGAGAGACAGAGAGAGGGAGAGAAAGAGAGAGGGGGAGAGAGGGAGCCAGAAACTTTGCCCTGGAACGTACGGATGAGCGAACCGTATCGAAGCGACTTCCGGGGCGAGTGCCATCCTATCAGCGGCGCACGGGGGACACCGTGCTACGGCGTCCACGCGGCCGGCCGCGGACCCCTCATGGGGGCGGCCGTGATATGGGCAGCGCCGAGCACGGGGCTGTACCTCCCTTGATGGGACGCTTCGGTTCCCCGATAATGGCGGTCCAAGTGTCGCCGATGCGACCGGCAAATCGAATCCTCCGATCGCCTCTGATACTGATTTACCTGCGCCACCTTCGCGGCTACGTTTTACCTCGAATTACATCGCTGCTGCTGTTACTTTCTTCTCTTTTTTTATTTTTGATTGGATTCGAGTTCTTTGTGCGAACTGAGCTTCGAGATGTCGGAATTATTTGTTCTGTACTATGCATTATGTATACTGTATTATGTATTAAAAAATTTGTCAAAGATGTATATAAAACACATCTTGATTTACGCGTCCTGAAGACGTTTCTGAGCCGTTTCTAGGCCATTCATAGACCGTTCATAAAAATACCCTACCACAGACGTCTTTCAAACGTCTTACTGCTATCTCTACCACAATCTAGCGTTACATAACATAATCTAATATACTATAAACAATCAACAATATCATTCCTTAAACAAACAATTCTAAAATAAAAATTGAATGGGAAAACAACATACGATTCCAAACACAGCTTATAAGACGTGCAAAGAAAAATGTCCATCCGTGACAGTCATTCACGACGTCCATCCATGAAACACAGAGAACAGTGGCACGTAACGATATCCTCGAAGTTGTCGCACAGCCATAAGGCAGAGAGAGAGAGAGAGAGAGAGAGAGAGAGAGAGGCAGGTTTTAATTAGCGGCATCGACGTCCGGGCAGGTGTTGACGAGCCCGGGCAGCCCCGGCGTCGAGCATTAGAGACGAACGAGGGAAGCTAAGATACCTCACGGATCATTTGTAGTAATCCCCGAGCATGGCGGGGAATGTCGGATTTAAGGGGCCGCGGAAAATGAGGACGGTAATGAAAGAAAAGTGTACGACTTTAATTAGGTTCGCCTGGGACTAGAAACAAGCCCCTCGGTTGACAAACTGCCTTCATCTGCCGCCGGTCTGCCCTCCCTCCTCTCTCTCTCTCTCTCTCTCTCTCTCTTTCTCTCTCTCTGTTCCGTTAACTTAAGAGAGCGTGTTGTTCCGTAGAAGCATGCCGGAGAACGGCATAACATCGCCCTTCCCTCCCCATCATCTCCTAATAAGGCCTTGGCTCTCTTATTTAGCCGGAACTTTTCTAGGGAGAGAAGGTAGTAAATTGCGTAACGTTATCTCGAAATTGCTGGTTTCTCTCCGCTTTGTCTCGGTACCTTCTTTCATCCCCCGGCGGAATACCCGTGGACCGGGCAAAAACTTACGATTCTCACGGCCGATTATGCCGCGTTCACGTCGGCCTAGTTACCTTCGATTCGATTAATCAATTTTTGCAATTATCACCAGGGCTGGGTCGCTTTGTTATTAATTATGATTAAGTATATTTAGTTTGACTATTGTTAAGGATATTTAGTTTAAGTATTTTTAAGAATATCATAGTAAATTTTAGTGAAGTCATAGCAATCAATTATAGTAAAATAATAAGGCATAATTTGTCAAAGCAATGATGGAAATTAATAGATCTAATACTAAATCAAAAAATAATAATTTAATGTTACCGTTTCATCGTCTTCACTTGATTATGTTTGTTAGAAGAGGAGAGACATTTTCATGCAATTTATATTTTTTTTTATAATTTACTTAAATAATTTTTATTTTCTATAAAGCATGCACTGTGTAGTGGTAACAATTTTTATGTGAATTTTCAGTCGTCTGTGAAGTACGCGAATATATTGAGTAATAAATTTAATATAACATATCGAGAATCGTCATACAATT
>NW_027583209.1:0-2633 GCF_028453695.1 Augochlora pura
ACCATAGAAGGCTGCCAGCTGGCACTCTATGCCGACGACACCACCCTCATCTCATCCTCGTGGTCTCCCCAGGCCCTCCACGCTAGAATGCAAAAATATGTCAACACAGTAGCAACCTTCTTTGCAAACTGGAAACTAAAACTCAATCCTCAAAAAACAAAAGCTATCTGCTTTCCAAGGAAAGGATCCCAACCAATCAGCACCCCAACTACAGTCGACGGACATCCTATAACGTGGTCACAGCAAACTACATACCTCGGGGTCGTCTTCGATCACAAACTCAGCTAGACCCCCGCAGTCATCGACAGAATAGCAAAAACCAGAAAGGCGGCTGCCTCCATCCACTCACTCATTTCACATGGATCAAAAATAAAACAACATCTCAGAGTCACACTTTACAAAGTCTGCCTCAGACCAGTACTCACCTACGGATCACACATTTGGTGCACCGCCCCAACGTCCACTCTCCAAAAACTCCAAACTCTCCAAAATAAGCTACTCAAAATAATCACCGGTAAACCTCCACGATACCGTACCAACCAACTTCATGAAACCAGAGACCAGTATGGAGTACATCCTCCCATACATTCACCAACTAATTTCATACTACTCAGTCGCCAATCATACCAACCCACTGATTCGAGACACCGGACTATACGACCGCAACAGAATTCCCTATAAAATCAAGACTAAATTCCCCCTAGACACCACAGACCTAATATCATTTCACCCAACCACATGTAATCCCCCCCCCCCCCCCCCATCTCAACAAACCTCAAAATCTCTTTAACGTACATCCTCTTTCTTCTGCCTAACATCCGATAGTCAACACAAGACTGGCTAACCTCCATCCTAGGGGTTTTCTTTGAAAATTATTTCCCCACACCCACCTTAATGCCACTCACGTAACCTACACCCCTCATGAAGGTAACCCCACACAAACTTCCTAAAGACTGGTAAAAGGGCCATAGCTCTTAGGTACGGACCAAACTCTAAACCTCAACACACATAAACAACAACAAAAAAAAAATTACCAACATTCTTCATTCTCTCGCCGTATTACACAACAAACATTCTATCAACGTCTACACATTATACAACTTAGAACGTTACAATAATCGTTATCTTTAAGTGTTATTTTCAATAAAAAGTCTAGTCTTCGTTTCTTTATAACCAAATCATTTATTTAATATCCCGCTCACTTGAAAAAGTCATTGGGAACCGCGTCATTGCGATCTTAACGGGTACGCGGAAACATTGGTCCTTCGAGCCGGATTTGGTGTCAGTGAACAAGGGAAAATTCGACGGACATCGACCACGTGATCAACAGTCGCCCTCAGGACTACATCAGCCACCTTGACCCGAGGCACGTCTACAACGGCTACTTAAACGTTCAACCTAATAAATTTCACTGTCCCCGCCGAACCCTCCTAAGGCATTGCGATGCTATTCGCGAGATTCCGAAATTAACAAGGGACACGCCAGAAGCCTTAAGCAATTTATTAGACGCGTTAAACCAACACCTGCGAGCACTGCGGAATTTAGGCGAACCGATTTCAGCATGGAACTCCTTTTTAATATCCACTATCTTATCTAAGATCAATTCCGACACTATCTGGCAATGGGAGCTTACACTACCCGAGAAAAACATGCCTGCGTACACACATTTAACAGAATTTCTGGAGAAACGAGCCAATTGTTCACCGGCAGCGATCGCCAAAATCAATCCTTTACACGGAAACCGCACTACTCCTTCCACGAATTTAAAATCAAACACCGGAGGAATATCGCGCACACAGACATTCCTGACCACAAGGACACCACAGAAATTGACCCGTTTAGAAATTGTGCTCAAGAAAGCGTTGTGTCATAACTGCTTGCGACCCGGCCACACCACGAACATCTGCCGTTCGTTATTTAAATGCAGGCTATGCAACAAACGACATCACACTCTTCTCCATCAACAAGAACATGCAATTCAGAAACAAACTGTGACGCCACCAAGTACAATACACGATATACCTGTATCCGCACTACTTCCTGACGGAGAGACAGCGACCAGCGAACAAACAAGATCAATCTGACTACCAGCGCATAAAATCCCCAGATCCACTCAGGCATACTCATTTATAGTCAATTCCGATACCAACGAATTATTAGTAACAACACAAATCAACATCACCAACAACAATCATAAAAGGATTCCATGCCGTGCTCTAATCGACACATGCTCCACCACCAATTTCATGACCGAAGATCTGGCTAAAAAACTCCGTCTGTCACGAGAGCCATGCAACGTTTCCGTAGGCATAGCCGATTAAGATGGTCAAAACTGCCCTTAGAGGTTTTTCAATGAGTCATACACCGTTCGATAGCTGACCAATAAAAACTCATCTGTGCAAAGTTTTAACCCTGTAACTTGTCCGTGAGGGTAGTTACAGGGTAAATTAGATTTCGCGGTTTCCGGCATTTTTCCACCTTTAGCGGCTTTCTAAAATTTTGAAAAAAATATGCCTTATTTTGGACATTAAGCCGCATGTTATAGAACTTTTTCAGATTTTTCAGTTGCAAGCTGTGATTATCAAAAATGAAAAACCCCCAAAAAATCGGAAAATTGAAGATTTCTCACTTTT
>NW_027583210.1:0-13520 GCF_028453695.1 Augochlora pura
GAGTTCGCGAATGAATAAAAAGTGAAATCATTTGAGACAATCATGAAACAGGAAGCCGAATATCTATATACAACAAAATCAATTAAGAGGAAACATAACCAAGTGAAAATCGTTATTCAACCTCCAGCAAATTAACACCTGAATCAGCAGTTAACCAGTTACAGCTTGACCTATACAGAAGTTGACTACGAGGGACAACCAGCCAACGCAAGAACGTCTGCGAAGCAGGTCAAGATCAGGGTATCTCGAAGTGTCTGGGCGTCAGCTCCGAGCTAGTCGCCTAAAATCAGAGGAGCCACCCCCGGACAAAGGCTGCTGGTCGCCAAGTCTTTGAAGACTGCGGACACCTGTTTGGAAAGCACCTGATCGGTAAAAATCCGTGCGCGGATCGTGGTGGTCGGCGTCCTCGGCGCTGTCCGAGTAGGTGTACACTTTCGTAAGGGTCCATTGTCGAGACGGCGTCGCGTCGTGTCTACAGCTCACGCTTCGCCGGATACAAATGGGCATTGTAGAAGAGGCAGAGGAGTTGGAGCCAAAGAGGAAGAAGAAGAAGAAGAAGAAGAAGTCGCGTTTCGCTTTGGGTCTCGTGCGCGCGTATACCGCGGGACCCGGAGGCAAGAAAATAGAAGAAGCGGCCGCAGGGATAGATAGGAACAGAGGACGGATGTTCCATAGGGTGGACAGAGGGGACGAAGGAACAGGCGAAGAAGGAGGACTCGAGAGGCCAAGCTCGAAACTACTATATACAGCCGTCCTAACCCAATACAGGCTATTAGGAGGAATAACCTGGCCTATGGCGAGTCGGTAACCCTATATCCTGGTGGCGGCGTCTTTTGATGCGCCGCGGTTCCCTCCACCTTCGCATCGGTGCTCACCCACCGCCGTGCTCCCCATGGTCCATCCGCCGAGGACAGGCTACAAGAGTCTCGAATACCTCTCCGGATACTCCCGGTGTCCGATCACCGCGAGTGCCACAAGAGGGAGGGAACGTCCTCTCTCTCTCGGTGAGTGGCTGCACGGCCACGCTGCTGGGTCCCGTGTCTTCGGGGACCTAGCCCCCCGCATCCAGGACCCACGAACCGCGTCCTTGCTGCTCGTCGAACCTCGCTCCCCAGAAACACAGAACATCGTGACTTCTGCTCTTCCAAAATCTCGAAGAGGTCATCGAGTTTCCAATTTTCGAAAAAGTGAAAACTCTACCTTCGAGAAGATGTCTTTAAGTGGGCAACTGGAGGCGTTCCTTTTTTCTAACACATGGGATATGTAAAGGACTCTGAACACATTGGGGAAAATTTGTCACCGTGAGCTTGGTGATACGCCTGTATGGAATTTGAAACCTTTCTTCTCGTGATTCCGACTAATGTAGTTTTAACTATTAACTAGCATTGTCGGTTAGTGAGATCGCTACTAATTATTTACTCATCCGTGGTGATGATATAATTGTAAGAAAAATTGTAAAAATATGAATATATTAATGCACTTCTTTCTATTTAATCGAAATTAGGGGTATCTTCATCATTGTTTTGCAAAGCAAGAATAATTATTTTAGCTTTTTTATTTATTACGTTTATATCGGTATTGTGAGAGAGTTAATAATGATCAGGCAAGTTAAGAGTGACGTCTCTCTTCTCCAAAGACTTCAGAAAACTTTTTGTACGATTCTTTCTTAGCCCTTGGAATTTAAATGCGAAATTCGCAGACTATATGAAATTATTCTAGCTCAATTTTCTTCAAACATTGCAAAGTTCTAACGTTTGTGTAAATCTTGAAACAAATTTACCGTAACTCGAAGTGCAATTAATTTAAAGAATGATACTTACTCCTTACAACAACCCCGTGAAACTTAAAGTATGATTTTTGGAGGTTGATCTATTGAGCTTCGAATGGAAGCTGATCTTACACGAATGACTGTGCAAAAATCGACAATGTAAATATCGGGCGCCGATTATCGAAACGAGCTTGCTGACACCTCTCCTAACAATACCGTTTGTCCCATCAGAAACGAGATCGTTCGTTTCACCGGTTGTAACAAAAAGCCGTGTATCCGCGCGCGACCATCGCGATCCGATCGCCGTCAATTAGCCGGGCATCATAATCCCCGGCAGGACCGGTTCACCGGGGCTTTAATTAACCCTATTTAATATTAACTCGGCTCGAAAGAAATCGATTGCCGATTCCCGTGGTCCCGATGTCGAACGGCGGTCCGCTGAATTCAATTACGTCAGAGAAAGAAAACGCGCGGCTCGCCGCGTTATTTACCGATATAGAGGCTACTGATTGATCGGCGGCGAAGCGGAGCCTTGTCGCTGCACCCTTACAAGACGAACAAAAATAGATGAAGCTCATTAGGTGTATTAGGCTCGATCGTACGACGATTGTAAGTCACTCGAGCGCGGTTACGGTCCGCGGAGTCGCTATTTATTGGCCTCTAGAATCCCATCGTCGCCCGCGCCGTTTATGGGGAAGACTTATGTCACTCGCGGGTGGCTGGGAATTCCTTTCGGACACACTTCTCCGTTTCGACATCGCTGACCAGTGCTCCTAAATTTTATGGCAATTATCGGGCTGCGAATCTTGGCCTCTTGTAAAATATTTTAGAATTCCGTTTACGAGGATTTGATGCTGGTGTTCTCGTTGGTCTAATTACGACCCTGTGGAACCGGTAAAACAATGTAAAACTTTCGAGAAATGCTGCAGGACAACATGTACAAAATCAGTTCATCTAACGCGCCTTCTTTTATTTAAAATCTCGTGGATTTCCTAGACTCCTAATATTTCTCTAAATTACTATATAAAAATTTGTATTTATATGGAACGCACAAAAGAACCAAAGAAAGAGGGTCAAAAAGAAGTCTCAAAAAAGTAAGTAGTTCCTACAGCAAAAAAAGTCAGATTTTTATTTTCTCCACTTTTTAGTACAACTCGTAGGAACAATTTTTCACTTCTAAAATATTAACATATATTTCTACGTTCACGTTCTAACTAATCAAACAATTTTTTCCATATAACGTTTTATTTTCTCCGTGATTTCTCTTGATAATAAGTGGAAAATTCCCTTATTTTATATTTATTTACTTTATACAACTCTCTATTCGTTTTACCTGCATAAGAAAACATCTAGTAACTCCAAAACGCGAATGTTCTTTGTAAATTTTGTACAAGTTTATATGCGAGGAAACTTTTTAGCAATGATTATAGAATCTCAAATGCTCCGAATTAGTGCTTGGAACTCTGTATTTTAGATATACATAGATCCACAAATCTGCGTAACAAAGATGTAGTCCTAGATAAGGATGACTTTCCATAACATAACTAATAATATGCTCATTTTGTTACGGTATCTATTAAAAGCTCTAAAACAGTGTATAAAATTGTTCAACGATCCCAAAGAATTACTGTAGAAAATGTCCAAGCATAAAGATTCTCGGCTCGAAGTTTTCAGAGACAAGCACAGTGGAACCGAAATAATTCGCAGCATCGAGCGAACAAGGTCGCCGGAACGGTCTCACTCGGCCGAGAACCCTAGAACCTTTTTCACGGTACAAGCGCGAAATCCTCGGCGGACAGAAAGTCGCCACAATAAGAATGATCAAGATAGCCTATAACAGCATCCGCGGCACGGAATCCGGAGGAGGAAGTCCTCAATCGTGTCCCCGAGGAGAACAGAGGCGAGGCCGGGGAAGAATGTTGGCCGGCCGCGAAGACGTGAGAAGTTCCCGAGGATTCGAGCCGAGAAAACGGATTCGCAAGAGATGCCCGGACGGCCAATCTAAATTTAAAGTCCGCCGGTTGGCGCGGGACGTTCGATTTCACGGTGGTCCCGACCTGGAATTAGTCGAACAATTCAACCGGGCTACACGGTTCGCGCTTCCTCGGCGTCAGCCTGGATAAATTAATGCGGCGAAGGACACGAGGATAGAAGTTCGACTCGCCTCTCTTCCCATCGGGCCCCGGGATCCTTGTGTTAGAATGACGGATCCCTCCGAGGGGCCATTTAGTCTACAGATACCGATCTCGATCCTGGCACCGGACTCGCTATCGGCGGAATCTTAGGCGACCGAGCTCTGCCTTGATGTGAACCGCCTATTCCTCGCCTGGCCCTTTCATCTCGAACATCGACTCATGTTCGCCGGAAAATTTCGGCTTTTGTTCCGCTCCTGAACGCCGCTGGTGACAAATTGGCCGATGCTACTTCGCCTGGCTGCGGCGCTTTCTAGGCTGAACCGTTCTTGAAGTGGCAATTTTACGGTTTTTCTTTCGAGAAAGCGCCACCGAAGTCGAAGCAATGTATTTAGTAATATTTTTTCGAAAGTATTCGTGCATTTAGCGACAGTATTTTTATAAATTGATAATCATCAGACTTTTCTGTTCGTGTTCGATGAGTTAAATGAGTTGAAACAATTCGGATGAGCTAAAGAATACAATCATGTAGCGAAACATGTTGCCAGCAACATTTGAGTTACTTAAAGTCGTGTGTCGAAATGTTTTGACTCGTTGAAATATGTACATAATTATGGAACCTAAGTATACTTACAATAATCGAAAACGAAGAAATTAGAAAAACATCATTTCGGATCATCCAATGGTACTATTAACGGATAGTAAGCAATCTTTTTGAAAATCGTTTAAGTTGCTGTAATTATAACGTATATGTATGATTTTCTAAATATTTTGTTTAAATACCACGCTTTTATAAAATATATAATTTAATTAAGAATATTAAAACGTATGCTTCTTAATCAGTTATCTTAAATTTCTATTAAAAGTTCACTACAGTTTAAATTTATAATAATAATTCTTAAATATGAATTTAAATAGAAAATAATTTCAAATAGAAGCTTATGCGAAACTAGGAATTGGAAACATTTTCTGTTATGACGAGTGTGATCGTCGAAATGGCTACTTGACACATATTCGTCCGCATGATGAAAATTCGTCATTTATATATCATAGAAAATAATTAATTCTTACTATTGTAAGTCTAAATAAATTCAATTCTAATTTTTACCAAATAGAGATAATTTTAACCAAAGATGGTATAATTATATTCGTCACTGAAAAATATATGATTTTCAACAAATTACATTGGTTTTATATAGACCATGTTATTTCTATAAATAATGTCAAAAAATACCGGCATTTTGTGAATGGCGACGCAAAAAATTACCGGACGTATTGCCACAGTATTAAAAAATGGTAGATGTCGATGAATTATAGTTCCGCGATGCGAACTGTCCCCAAAGTTACGGTACAAATCGAGAATCAGCGAGCGCACGTAGGTGTCGGGGCACTCGCAGCGTGTTCCCACTTCCGGTGACAGTAACGACGGCCCGTAACGTTCGAAATTAATTGCAGTAAATTCTTATACATCCGTAGGAGCCGGGCAGGGCGAAGATTAGCCGTGGAATCTGGTAACGATTCCCCCCGACTTAACCCGAGTTTTACGCACGGCTTTAGGTAAGACAATGGCGTGGTTCCAGGTTTACATTATTTAATGTGCCGGGCGCGGGCGTCGGCGGTCGGGGCGTTAATTAGGCGGTGCTCATATGCTAATACGCGGGACTAAGCTCCGCTTATTCGCATAGTAGCTGCCATGAGCCGCGTACAAGCATACTGCGCCTCACTTGGTTACTCGGTTATGGTACACGGAAGGCTCCCGCCGCCGCCGCCGCCGCCGTTGCTGTCCCTACGCGGCAGCCTCGCCAATCCGAGACTAACACGGATACACCTGACACCTATGGCTCCTCTCTGGCCTCTTCGCCGGAGGAACACCTACACGCGTGCCGCGCTATTTGTCTCGCTAATATGTCCCCGCCGAGGCCCTTCTATTCCGCCGCTCGTGGCTCCGCGAACAAAGGTGAAAGCAGCCCTTCGCGCGTTTTATAGTCCTCCGAGGAACTTGTAAGCAACCATGAAGACGGTACGTGGACGCTTTAACCCACGGTTTGCGAGACACGCACGTTCGCCGTACGTAAACATTAGGGAACCCCGCGTCCTTCGATCAGGGTGTTTGGGCTGCTCGTTGCTGAACTATTATCATTTTTACGAGTTTCTGACAATTTCTGCTAAAAGATACGAAACTTTTCTAACGGTTCGTTATTTATTTATTTATTTAATTATTTATTGGACGGGATTTAGAGCCCACTTGTACAATACAAATATTAAATAAGGAAATAATCAAACTTAGCAAACTAGTATAACGAAAGCCTGATTTGAGTTCCCCATTATAATAAAATGTTAACTTCTATTAGGTTACTTTGGTGATTTCGAGAACTGTTTGTTTACATTTATTGGTAGAGCCAGGGAATAAATCATAAGTTCACCGCTTACTGAATTAACATAATTTCAAATTAAGGTAATAGTGTCACAGAATTTAAGGCCAGTCTTATAAGCATCTACTCTGAATAATAAACGCATTTGTTGTATGCTAATATTAAAGTTTATAAGACCCAATAAAAGAAAGCAATCGATCATTTTCAAAATTATAAACAACATATTGTTATTTTAAGAATGAGTTCTGCCTCTTATTACGACCATGATATTGTGGTTTTCGTGAAGAAACGTTTTTACTTAACTGTATTTTCTTCTTTCTCTTGATTGTATTACATATCTTATATATCATATCTTGAGAGTTAATAATACTGATTCTATTATACAACCAATAATGACAAAAGTATTAAATTCCTCTCCTTATAATTTCATACATGAACTACTAATTATAAATGTCTTTAAAAGCGAAACAGACCTTGTCTTACGTATAACCTTGTCTTACAAAAGTCTGAGAATGAAAGTAAATGAAGGTGTTCAAGAAACAAAAAATGATTATCAATTATAGTAATTTAACATTTATAGCGTGCCCACATTTACTTCAACGTTTAAATATCAGTAACAAAGTAGTAAATATTAGTAAATATTACTGACTCGTTAAAATAGGAAAAGGGATTACGGACAAATAAGCGTTAATCGAAGCAGTTGTGAAAGAAATTCTAATGCAATAGAATATTATGTACAACGAAATCTATAGTTTCAAATCAGTTACACCTCTCCATTTCGAAAAAAAAAGCAAATATCCCTATTTCCCTTCAAAGAAAGAGAGAATTAACTTGATTCGCTCAGGAAGCTCTATGCAAGTCCTTCCACCGATTGCAAAGACCGTGGTCCCATGGTGCCCGGTGTCACGCAGAGTTCCTCACGTTCATATTTACCACCTTGATACGCCCACGCGATCCCACCCCGTCACGAGGCGAGCCAATTAACACGGTAGCCGGGATCCGATCGCGATCCCGGTGCCGATCTCTTGACGCAACGGGTCGCCGTTGGCCCGATTAAAATTCATTAAAGCCGGCGAGATTAGTGCGGTTCTGGAAATGGACTCGAAAGGCCGCGCGACGCATATCAATCGGTTGTCGGGCCAAAGGGACGACAGAGATACGGCCGACCGAATCGACAAGGACGACTCGAACAACCGAGGAGAAGCTGACAGAGACCGAGAAAGGGTGGAACGTGGGGGCAGCCAACCAGCGGCGGGGAGGGGAGAGGAGCGGCTCGGCGAGGAGAGGAGAGGAGAGGAGAGGAAAGGGTGACGGAGAGGACACCGGGCCCCGAGGAGGCGGAGGAACAACGACGGAGAGAGAAACCGGCGTACGGAGGAGAAAGAGAACCGGGCCGAGTCGCTAATGAGAGCGACAATTCAGTGTGTCGAGCACAGGCCGCGTGGAATGCAGCCAGCCTCGGGTTCCAGCATTCATAAATTTATTCCCGCCGCCTTCTGCCAGCTTCGTTTTATCGCCTGACAATATGCCGCCGCGACCAGTTCAACCAACGCCCCGCCACCAACTTTCAAAATCGACCGACTTGTTATTTGACGCTGCAACCGGCCCGATTGATCCCTCTGGATCGCAGGAGCTGTCGCCTTATCGAGCTCCGCTGGTGATCGTGATCTGTCGAGATTGCTAACGGATTTTTCTGTCGGCCTATGCACCTCTGAAA
This sequence comes from Augochlora pura, assembly GCF_028453695.1. Lineage (NCBI taxonomy): Eukaryota > Metazoa > Arthropoda > Insecta > Hymenoptera > Halictidae > Augochlora > Augochlora pura. The sequence goes on from NW_027583210.1 coordinate 7,990, forward strand.
CGTCCGTCGGTCTGTCTAGCGAGACGGATCAATAAGTATAAACAAATGCACGGTGATTAGGACGCTGTTACGAAACCGAGCGGAGCTCGACGTTTGACAATGGCTGCCGTCACCAGCGTCATCTTGTTAGACGCCTTTTAGCCGCGTAAAGAATTTTAGATTATTATCGTGTACATGTCTGACCACAAATTGTACTTTATTATCATTAAAATAATAAGTCTAAACCTGTCTAAGAGATCTTTTAGTACTATTTTACCATTTTACTTACTTGATTATACAGTAGTGTTATTCATAAACTATTCTATCAAGGTCCCTCCAAATGCGAAGTATTGTAATATTCATGCCTACTTTCTTCGTTCAAAAGAATTGACAGATCGAGCCGTATTTGCGTAATCGTACCGCAACTTAGAACGTCGAAAAATTCATTGCAGTTGCAAGCGTTGCGACGCAATATGATAAAAGTGCCCGAACAACGCAGCGCAGAAGCAACGTATAAACAATTGCGATTTTCGTCGGCGAATATCTGGCCCACGAAAGTCGGAGTCCGGAGAAGTATTTGCAGCGGTCGATGCGAGTGCGAGCGGGTATCCTGATGCACGATGGAATCCTGGGGACGCGTGACGCGGGCAACTAACGAAAGTATCACCGGTGGGAAAAAAAGTCGCGCGAAATATGGGGACAGACGAAATTTATCGATGACGCGTCGCGAGCCGTCGCAAATCTTTGGAAACGAGCGGCTCGCGGACAATTTAGAGAAGGGGGATGGCGAGACGAGGCGAGGCGAACGCACGCGGAGAGGCACGCGCAGAATGTTTCGTGTCACGAAGCCACCGTACATGGAAAACCATCGACGGTGCAATCTCCGCCATTGTCTGTCCGCCACACGGATCGTGTACACCGGCGCAATACACTTCTATAGTCGCGTATGAATTATAGTCGAACAAGAGGGCCGTTCCTCGCGTTTTTGTTTGCTCCTACGGGCTTTTACACGGCATTCGACCGATGCGTTTCGTTTCGTTTCGTTTCGTTTCGACGCGGCCGGATAATCCTCGCGACGCGGCTCTTCCGTTTTTCCGCGCCGGGACGCGCATTTCCGCTCGACGTCCTGGTGGGTGGTTCCGAAATCGCGGATTTTGGTTTTTATCCCAAATTCCTTGGGACTGCGACCTTTAATCTCTTAGTCACGACGCGTCATTATGGTGGCCTTCGCGGATATTCTGTGCGTTACTCAATTATATTATTAGTTACTAAAGTAAACGATTAAATCGAATGTGTCCATGTACAATACACTAAGAAAAGAATATATATAGCTGTAACCAAAAAATATATATTAAGAAAAATGGTAATTTAGTTATGAAAAATTTCATTCGCACTAAATCCAGCCTAAGAGGTTATACTCGATTAATCTGATCATTTTACTTGTCATGGAGAAGTGGCAGTATTTCATGTCATGACGAGTACACTCGTCATGCGTAAGAAGTAATGACCATTGATTATTTAAACTGTAACTTTCGAGTAAACAAAAACATATTTTCAAATTTCAGGATACTTATAATATTTTTAAACCAGGTCAGAATAAAACAAATAAGTAAAAAAGAGGAATAATTTGAGATAAACTCATGCGCCCCGTATACACCGGCTGAAACATCAGTTCACGTAATGAATTTATTTATGTGTTTTAGATGTAAAAGGAAAAGTCAAAAAACAACTAGTCCAGTAAATTCTTTTTTTAGACGTAGAAAAGATTTTATTGTAGCTTGATTCTGGTGAGACCGAAGAATACTACGCTTTCCTATCAAATGTGCATTCTACGCGTTAGAGATTCAAGCAATATAATTGAATTAGAGAGTCAATAATTATTATTAGTAAACTACGGATTCGTACGTATTTATAGCATATGTAATCTTCTAAAATGCAATTAAACGTGCATATTAACGAAAACTAATTGCATTATTGCTCCACGTTCGCTATAAGGAATTTTCTAATTGCTATTGCTGTTTAGTTCTTGTCGCTGTAAGTTATGCTAACAGAATTTCTGCCTTTTTTTATAAATAAAACTATAAACTGTACTGTAAAATTTTTAAAATGTCAATAAAATGGACTAGTTAAATCTACAAATCCATAAAAATTATCTAGTATCTTAATAAATAATAAATGAACAAGTCTGTATTAATATTGCAGACAATTTGAAATTAATCAAAGATTAGAAAGTTTATTATTAATAATGTACCAGGCACGCTATATTCTCTATTTAAAAAGTTATACATGCAAAATAAGACTATGACAAAAATTATCATATTTTATGCTGAAGATTTTAATAATCCAAGCTACTCTTCATCTTGCAGCGTTTTGCACAATTTCCAGTAGCATCTTCGTTTTCTACGAAACGCGACAAAATTCCGAAATGCTTCTCCCAACTTGGACTTCTACAAATTATAATTCCACATATTCATCCTCCGATATATCCGACTGTTCTTATTGCTCGGACACACAGAGGTTGGTTTGATTAAATGACTCGATCGGCGATAATTCGAAGAAAGCTCGCGGTCGTCGCAAGACAAAGATCTCGGCTAGCTGGCGTGCCGCGTTTTTCATCGAATATGCAAATACCATGGATACCAGGCACATTGTGTCGCGGCTGCTTTAAAAAACAGCCGTGTACAAACCAGTTCCGGCGGAGTCTACGTGTGTGCACACCTGTGCCCGTCCGAGGCGATAAAACTTTCGCTCGATAAGTTCCGGCGTTAATTCCGTTACGTATTCGACGACTCGTTCGAATAAATACGAAGACCGATACGCGGCGCGGTTTAGCAGCGCTTTAATAAACGGGGGGGGGGGGGGGGGGGGGGGAGCGGCGCTTGGGGGGGGGGGGGGGGGGGGGGGGGAAGGGACGGCCATTCTCGCGCGCGAACGACGCGGCGCGGCGGCCGTCGCGAAAATAAGCGAGTCCGCCGCTGAATAGACTCGTTTCTCCCGCGGATATCGGTTTTAACAGCCGCCCGGACCGCTCGGCGAAACTTATTCCACGCGGTTGTTCACTGGGTCGAGTCCAGTTCAAACAGCGAAAATACCGATCCTTCGCTCGCGGAGGATAACTTTCGCCGCCAGGAAGACACGGCCAGGATCGTTCAATGGTGATTCCGGTTGAATGGGTCCCAGTCAAAGGATACGATTAAGAACGGTTTCTCCGCGCGATAAATAATCCCTCCGCGTGGCCAGGCCTGCCCGGAGAATCGTTCCCTCGGTTTTGACAGCGTCGAGGATCAATTGCGCCATGTGAAACCCAGGTCCGTGTAAAAAATTCGCCGCGTTTCGCTTTCTAAGCAGGAACCAACATGGCGGGCGAGGCCCGCGTTGCGGAATCGCAGTGACTTTCTCCGCGGCTGTTCAATTTTCTTTCGCGACACCATTTTTATCCGTTGGGGTTGTTTTGGTCAGACTAGATTTTTCATTCTTCAGCGTTGCAAATCGATTTTTCACTATAGAATAATAATATTAGTGATACGATCTATTCACAGAAAAGTTAGTAACCATGAACAGAACTTTCATGCAAGGAAGTTTGAGAATGTGGGCTACGTTTCGTGAATCAAATCGTGACGCAGATAAATACATTGACTTATTCAAAAATAATCGAGTCCCACTAGTTAAAAAGGAATAAATATTAAATATTAGTATTACAATATTTTTGTTTTATTATTTGATACAATCTACAAAAAAGAATAAAGGATCTTTTTGGTTCCTTTATGTAATCAATCAATTATTTATTGAAGAACATTAGTGCCCTTACAAAAAAATTTGTCCACTGCAGGCGTCATTGATAACACAAAGGCTACTTGTCATCGTCATTAGCGAATCATACGAAATAAACGTTGTCTTCGTTAATTGTAAGAAGTAAGAGATCGATTTAAGAATTTTTTCGTGTTTGAATAATTTTAACAAGGTAATCATAATGTTACGACCTTGTCGAAATCTTCTGGTGTTCGTACTGTTTAATGGTTCATTTAACACAAGATATTGGATGGGTCCATAAGTTTTAATTTCTTGCATAATAATTATCTGTTGACAATAAAGTGAGTAATTTTTTGAAAATTATGCACTAAAAACGTACAAATTTATAGACTGACCTATTGCATTAAAATCGCCTTAGAATTGTTTAATTTGTGCAATCGGATCAAATAAATACCTATCATAACTCTGCCGAAGGAATTTATGCAACATTCCATTCTCATAAATCATTCTGCCTACGTCAGACTAATGAAAAGATTTTTTTTATCAACAACAGTAGAAATATGGAAACTCTGCTAATAATTTCTACTCACAGACACATCTCGGATTTAAAAATTGTACACATCGTGAATGCATAAGGATCGCCGGTATAGTCCGCGTTGTTCAAGTTCCTGTGAATGATAGTGGAAACGTAAGAAAAGATCGGTGACGGTAAAATCGCGATAGAATCGACACACGATCGTATCCCGTCTCGCCGTTTCAAATTTGGCAGGGGAACCTTGGCGCGGACGTGCAGTCGCGGACAGAGGGACACTTCCTTCGTCGCAGCGAACATCGAATACCTAATCGCGCGCCACGTCGACACGGTCCTCCTCTTCGTTCTCGCGCTAGTAGATGCCAGCGGCCGCGTTAATGACGCGTGTGTATTAAAAACGCGGCCGACTTAAAATAAACGGGCATGCGAACGCCGGTGATTGATGAGCGGGATACGCACACTCTTCTCTTCTCTCCTCTCTCTTTCTCCGTGCCGAACCTCTTTCGGCTAGAGCAGTGCTTCCCAAAGTCGCGGATTACGCCCTCTGAACGGCACTGCGACGATCCAAAGGGTTGCAGTGACTTGGTATGAATGTGCAAGTCTGTAAAAATTTTGCTAATTGTCAACAGGCTGGCAAATTCGTGGATTGCAGATCAAAATAAAAATTTTCTAGCTCGATTGAAGTAGACAACTCGAGATGCATCTAACCGAATGCGGTTTCTAGTTTCACTACCCTAAATCAGTTTTAAGAAAATATATTTCTGTTGTAAAATGTGAACGAGAAAGTAAACGTGGTTTCTTTTTCTTGTGCAAATTGTAGCAATTTATGAATTCGTATCCGTCTTCGGGATTTAAAAATTTTATTGTTGTTACTCGAACTATAATGAATAGACCGCGAATTTGATTCATTTGTAAGATTTAAAGTTGTTGTATCATATTCATTTCATCAAAATTATTAGAAAAATAAATATATCTATGCAGTTTCTTTGTATTGCAATTAACTCGCGGAATGTTTATTTTGCATATAAATCTGCAGTCTATTGAATTCCAAGTCCTCTTTACAATCAGTCGGAAGACATTAATGCACAATTTTTTGTTGCCGTTCCAATGCATGCTGCAACTATGCGTTCGAATTTTAATTAAGTTCTACCATGAAAAGAATGATGAAGGAAACACAAAGGGAACAAAAGGGAACATGAAATCTGTTAAAACTTCTCATTGCTTCAACGCTTTCCCTTATAATACAAAAGATGCTACCACTAAATTGTAA
>NW_027583211.1:0-7869 GCF_028453695.1 Augochlora pura
AAAAAAACGTAGCACGAGCCGTTCCATGTGAATTGCTCTGTGAAAAGACCGGGAACTAAAGAATCGATCCAGTAAAAACAGAAGCGTAGGCGCACGAAACTAATTCATCGTTCGTGGGATAAAGAGCTCCGAATCCAGAGGCAAATGAATACAAGGCGAACATTCCCGGGATCCACCTACCACGGTGTTCTCCGTATCCCCCTCCCCCCGGTGTGTGTCCGTTTTCCATAGATCGGAGATTCCCGACTCACCTGGCACGTACCACCGAGATCAGTCGATTCGCTTTTTACCATCGCGCCGGCGAATTGAGTCGTGACGAATCCCACCGGTGGTTTCAGTCGCCAGATCTCTGAAAATCCCCGGAGGGATCGTTGACCTTCTCTGGAGCACTCTCAAAGTTCCGAAGTGGCTGAACAGAGACGGAGGAAACGGGCCGCGCGCACGGACCCCCGCGAAAGATAGAGAACGACGCACCTGGATCGGCCAGCCGTTGGAGAGAGACCGGAAACAAGAGCCGGGAGGATGAGAGAAACATTCCATATCGATACTCTCCTCTTCGAGCTATCCTCTCGCAATATCGTGCCGTATATCGCCATCACGTCTGATCGAACTGCTGGTTTATACCTACACGACTCATAACGATTCGACTGAATGGAAAAGGGACCCGGCGCGGCGTGTCTAGTCCTCTCTGTTCCACCGCCGCCGTTCACAAACCCTCCCACATCCCCAATCCGGCTACCTTTTTTTTTTTACTATTTCTTCGTTCGAACACTCCCCCTTTTTTCTCTACGTTTATTTTTCGTTCCGCTGCAGTTTTGATCCCGGTCGGTTTTTCCTACGCCGCCGCCGCCGTCTTGTTCTACGTTTACGCCGCCACACGATGGTAAATCGCGACGCCCGCGTTGCTGTTACCGGTTTACAAGCTGCCCGGATGGCTCATTAAACGGCAATCACCTGGGATTATCCTCCTGTTTCTCGTGCCCGTTGCCCAGCCGTCGAGGCGAGGGACGATCATCGCGCGATTTTCGTGTCGCTTCTGTTATTACGGCGACACCGTTTCAGAAAGCCTGTCTGAAATTGGACCAAACGAGTTGAGAATCTTTGATGACTCGCATGGATCATTTATCGGATGTCGTGTAGAAGAGATCTCTAACAGTAAACCTATCGTGCCGGTCGGAATGATCGGTTCTGCATTCACTCTTCTAAAAGTGTTGCAATTAGAAAGAGTCCCTCGTAGAAAATGATTGAATAAATTTCTTAATTGGAACGTACATTTTAATAAACATGAGAGGATGTCTTGTATTTTCCATGAAGCAATAAATGCCAGACATCGTCGGTATTTGATAGTTTGGTGTTACGGGTGTTTCAAAAGTTCGTTTAATTTGAAACTGCTGTTGAATAAGTAAAAGCTCGGCGAGCAATGAGAAATTAATATAACGATGAGCGGACTTGTTTATGCTAATACTGTACAAGAATGTCAGGTAATATTTCAAGAATACGTTATATGTAAATAAATGACGTTTCTCAAAAATTCATATGCAAAATTGAGTCTCTCCAATTCCACGAAAGTGTTTAAGCTAATTGTTACATATTAACCGTATGCCTCCCTTATTGTTAAGATTGTCATTACATATTCTTTCGTTACTATTATGCATTTATTTGTTTGTTATTATATTATTACCATTACTGTGATTATTATTACTATTATTATAACTAGCATTAAACAAGTATTATCACCACAATTATTGTTATGATTATTAGTGTTAAAGCTACCAGACATAATTATTGTCACAGTAAGTTATCAACATGTATTATAACACTGTTGTCCGCGGCCGACGATAACGACCAGCAGTACCCTTATCGGTTCTAGAACTCTATCTCCCTCCCACGCTCTGACCATAGTTATCCTTTCTTAACACTAGTTAAGAACACTATACTCTAAAAAAAAGCAACCAGACCGTCTAAAAACAAGGAACCGAAAGTCCAACTCATTTGAGTCATTTTTTTATACTCATTTACAAAACAAATTGTTACGAACCATTGTTACACCAGTACAACCAACTTCGGAGAAGTTACGCTCTTCCGCACAGTCAAGAAATAATAGCACCAAGCCATGAAATAGAAACTCGCTTGTCAAAATGATGAAGAAATGCTAGAAAACCGGCAATACGAGAACGCGAAGAATACAAAGAAGAACCGATGTTGTCCGGCAGTTGCAGGAGTCGTAAAGTCGTGCACGGAATCCTGTTAGATTTCAAGAGACCGGTAGAGAAACTTGTAATAAATCATCGACGTGATCGAGGCATTAACAATCGGCGAGGTCTATACCGTACAACAGGAAGTTTAATTACTTCGAGGCCTAGATCGCCGTTTTATCGGAGCGGCGGGGCAATGCGATCCAATCCGGCGGATTTAAATGCAACAATTTTGTATAGCCGGTCCCGGCGCGGCGGTCCGATAACAGCGACAATGGCAGCGAACACAATTCGTATAATGTAGGTTAGATTCCAGGATCCCTCCCGTTTTCCCATCCCCGGGTCTCAACTTCCGGGAAAGGGAGTTCTTGCTCCGCGTGGATAGAGAAATCCTTTTTCCGTAATTTCGGGCGAGTAGGAACGGACGAACCGTGGAAGGATTGCTCGATAATGTCTTCAAACTCGGGCACCGCATGAACAGCGCATTTTGCAGACACTATTAACGTTGCCTTATTCGAGTTAATTGGTTTTAATCTAGGACAATGCACCGCTCCGTCGCGTCGCGTCGCAATGTCGGCATCACGACATCGCGAGCCGTTTAAGCTGCGCCCCGACCGAGATGATACGTCCGGAGACGTTCCTGAAAATTATTATCGATCCCGTGGATAAACATTATACCGTCCAAATAAATCTTACCGCCGGCTACTTTCTACAAGGCAGTCCACGCGGTAAGCAGCTTCAGAAATACATCGGGGCAAACGAGCTTCCATAAGCACATTACGAGCGCGCGCTTAACGAGCTACGTAAACGCCCCAAGTGGCCGCTATCTTCTTACACGTAACCTGGTGCGTCTGTACCAACGGACTTCCAATGACCGACGGTTATGGCAGCGTACTTTGTCACCAAATACACTGTTGCGGAAATTTTGTTAGCTCGGAACTGCAGTCGGAATAAGAGCTCAGGCAAGATAAACCCTGCTGAAGAAAGCTGCGGATTTTCTGCATTCGCAGGTGATATTTTATCACGGAGCTTGCAAGTGGCGGTCAAAATCACCGGACATAATACTTTTTCTAACATTGTTAAAATAATGAAGACTACATTTTCAAAAACGATTGAACGAATTCCTTTATTCAAATTTATGTTAGAATAAAAATGACGAAAGACCTAGATGAAATTTCATAGCACGGAAAATTCAACAGTCAAACATCGTTTCATTCTGGATATGTTGATTCCTTGCTGTGTATAATTTTCTTATCAATTACAAAGATTAGAAGTATTCATATATAACTCAAAGCACGGCGTCTTTTTCGCGTCGGCACCATGCAATTAGTTTAACAGAATTTTATTTTGTAGAATGATTCACAGTTTAGCCACGATAAAAATCCACGCATAAAAACCGTAACCGATTCTTCGATATCAACACCTCCAACACTATAAATTATGTCTCACATAAGTAGTACAGTACGTGAACGATACTTTTTTAAGTTGTCACATAATTGACAATGCACGAGGTAATTGAAACACTTTTACGTTTTCAAAAGCATCCCATCCATTTCGGAGGCATTAAACGCACATTATTTTTGCAATTTGCGCGTCCGAGCGGATAAAGAGAGGAGAAAAAAAGGGAATTCAGCAGTGTGGCTGTCGAATATAATTACGCGCCGCATTGGCGCAATGGAGATCAATCATGCCGGTTAATAATCTCATAAATTGATGGCTCGTCATAAATCATTGGTGGCGAGCGTAAAAATGAACCGGCCGCTGCGGATCCTCTGGCGACCGGGACGTGATCACGGTAACAGGTTTCCAGATCAAAATCAATAAGATTTATACGCTGCAAAAATCGGAATATCGAGCGGGTAGAGGGAAAAATACGGGACCGTATTAATATCGCAGCGAGTAATCACGCAGCGGGAACTTTGAAAATGATATAACGATAGCTGGGAAAAGCACGGGTGTAATGATGAAACATAAATTCAACCGGCAGCCTGATCAAACAGCGGACTACACACGTGCGGGCTCCGCTGTGTCGTTACGCTCTGCAAATTGTGCTCCTGTGTGCAAAAACGTTTCGCATTGTTACGAAATCGTAGGGCTCCCCTGGCCGCGTCGCGCCGACCCGGGCAATTTTCGACGTTTCCCAGGAAAACACCAAATCCGATCTTTCCACCTCTCCACGCAGAGTTCATTTATTTAATGGTACTTCTCGAAGTCGTTCTCGCGTACCGTAAAACATTATCAACAGTGGAATTACTGTGCACTAAAACTAATTAGTTTGTGTTGTCCTTTAAAAACGACATGACTGCATTTGGAAAGTTTTTGCTCGAATTCTATAACAAAACATCTGAATTAACTTAAACAAAACGTTTTCAAACTTTATTAAGGTTTATTGAGAAACTCTAATGAAAAGAATTAATAAACGAATTGTAAATGATTCTAACTATACTCTTATACTTAAAGATTATAAACTTAACACATTACTATTTAACACCAATTAAATCTACTAACATTTTTATATTTTCGTAATATTACAATGAAACAATATTTATTTTATCTATATTATCTATTTTATATCACTTCATTTATTTTATTAATTGCGAAATGTATCTAATATTTAAAAAATTATGTAATAATATTGGAGCGCAATAATAAATTTTAGTTTCTATTTTTATTATATTTATCTTATTTATCGAAAAAGATATTTAATATTCAAAAATTTGTATAATATTATTAGAGATCACAGTAGTAAAATCTAACGCGTTTATCTCAATAATAGATAACAAATTGGTTTCCATAGCGACCGCTTCACAGGATGCTAATCGGGGAAAGAAGCCGATTTACATGTTACCGGCCGGTGGAATGTGAAGTTTGCCATATTAAGTTTCGTATCCTGATTATACGATAATAATACTAGCTCTGTCGTTTCTACCAGCGGAATATAATTTCGCCGGCGTTCGAAAGGCTTTCGTGGACTCGTTCATTAATCTTCGGGAAGCGATACAAGCCTCTCGACAAACGTTAATCGCCATTTGTTCCATTCCACGCGATAAACCGTTCGCATGGCGTCTACGGAGAACTCCTTCTAAGTAAGTTGCAGACAATTTACCCCCCATTCTATGACCACTTCCGTCGCCATGGCCTGCGCGTGGGGATAACTGCCTGAAACTTATGACGAAATTCCAGGACACGATACTTGCGTAGAGCGCCGTGCTCCAAAACTATAAAAGTTTTAGCAAACTGAACTTAACTAAACTCGTGTTATACTCAATGATACTTTTCGCCGGGTATGATTTGGTGGCGCAGCAGTTGCCACTGAGAGACACGTAAAATGTGTGTACTTCTCAGGCCATTCTCTTCGGTCTTGTAGGTTGTGTAATTGTCGCCGGAACTTTCATAATAAAACTTGTCAGGTATCTTTACGAACGCTAGTCATGACGTCAATTAACCGCATCCAGTTCCTTATCGATTTCGATTCTTGCATTCTGACGAATCGTGTTACTCCGCTTGGCTCGAAGGCTCGCGAGCCATTGTTTATTGTCAGCGGATAAAGCAATATTTTATTGAGCAATGCTTTCGTCGATGAAAAAAAGATCAACGAAATTTGGTCTATCCCGTCGCTGCGTCTAATAAAATATTGCAGTCTCGCTGGTGAAAGACAAATTATCGTGGAGCAACAACGTCACTGCTCGATGAATTTCGAGTAACACGGTCCGCTGGCAATACCGTTTTTAGGTTTAAACCAAGCCGTGTCAAAATTGAGCTGTAAAATGGAACGGCAACCGTAAAAGCTTCAGTCCCGCTATATATTCTTGGATAAACTTCGATACACTTCGAAAGGGCTTGTAATAAATTCTTGCAGGGCATCTGTACGAAAGCTTGAACCGTATCCATTCCGCCAGTAAAGTTTGACGTTAAAAAATAAAGCTGAACGTGCGAGAAATAACTGGGCCGCGAACGTTGATAAATCCATAATTTGTGTTGCGAATTCCGGCACATATAAATAAAAGATGAGATTAATCCTGACCCAATTTTTGTCCATAAACTTTGCACACCGGAAAATGGAGAAAATACTTCGTGTAACAAACTAGCATGGTACTCTGTATATTTAATTCCTCGTCGCTGACCAGAAATTTAAAATTACACGGCCACCGTGAAAAACACAAGTTACACCTCTGCTGCCGCGACGCAAGAGAATCCTGTTAGTCACCTTTCTTCTCTCGTTTTCCGTACAATACAATCACAAGAACCAATTCATTAAAATTTTTCGTCGGCTCTCCGTGCGAAGGCTTTCGACATACAATTTTGCTACGTTAATTGCAAATTCAATATTTATTCTTTCTTGAATAAACTGCGCGCATTCGTTTCAATCATAAATGCATAATAATGAAATAATAATTAAAATTGTAAAAATTCGTTCACACAGACATTACGGTAATAGCGTGAAATTAAAATAAATTCAGTTTCGATATTTTTATATTGTTGTGGTGTTAATAAGAAAGAACACATTTTTCCATAGTACTATTCATTTGAACTGCTTCACGAATCAATTTTCATGGTAGAACACCGCGCAGAGGTTGACAAATAAGTACCAATTGTCGGATGGAAACGATCGCGAGCCTAGTTGCGTAAATCTCCGCGTGATTTCCATTTTACTGAACGAAACCATAAAAACGTCAATGGGCGTGCACATTCGTAGTTATCAGAGACGGCAGGCGTCGCGGTACTCAATTTTTCACCCGGTCATTGGAATCGGACGGCACTCTGCGCTGTACCAGACAGAAGAGAGAGAGAGAGAGAGAGAGAGAGAGAGGGAGAGAAAGAGAGAGAAAGAGAGCACGCATCGCAAATTCCACTGGCAGCCCTATTAAGTGGCACAATGATTTCGCCGCGGCAGGTCCCGATATGAGGCCACTTTCACGGTCGTTCATTACGACGCGTTAGCCGTAATTAAATACACGGTTGACTTTTGGAAATGGCCCGGAACCGCGAAACCGACGTACCGCGGGACCGGATACGAGCGTCATAAACCACCGGCGGGCATGGTGCGTCGGGTTCTCGTGTGGACGACTTGTGAAACGGCCAAGACGCCCGTGTATGCAAACCCTGACAATAAATTTCGCGAAACTCGTCGCGGCAAAATGGCTAGGCACGTACTATATCACCTCGGCTCCCTTCAAAGGACTTTTGCGGAGCTGTGCGCCTAATACGGCCCCCGAAACAATTCCACAATAATTACGGTTCCAAAGCAACTCTCTGCTGAAAGTATATATTATGCGCGCAGGAACCATCTGCATTTGCACAATTTTGAAGATGTCAAATCATTTCTTAACACTTTACCGACCGGTCATTCAACGGTAAGCATTTTTATGTTTTCATAACATTGACATTAAACAATATTTATTTTATTTATTTTATTCATCGCGAAAGGTATCTAATATTTTAAAAATTATGTCATATTATCTCAATAATAGATAGTAAATCATTGGTTGCGAAGCTGATTTATAGACTACCTATCGCTAAAGTATTAAGTTAATTCTTCAAGATTGATTAACATTTTTTAAAATTTATTACATTTTATTAAAATTTATTACGCTTTACTGAAATATATTAAAATTTATTATGGTTTATTAGAATTTATTAAAATTTATTAAAATTTATTACGCTTTATTAAAAT
>NW_027583212.1:0-2632 GCF_028453695.1 Augochlora pura
CCTCTTCTATCTCTCTCTTATCATTGCTTGTCATGATGTATCTCACCTATATATACTTAAGTTCCCTTGTCTCCTCTTCTAGCTCTATTATATACGTGGATATTATGATGTATCTCACTTACATCCCCTTAAATTCCCTTGCATCCACTTCCATCTGTCTTACATCCGTGGATATTATGATCTATCTCCCTTACATAAACTTAAATTCCCTTGTATCCTCTTCTATCTCCCTTTATCCATGCATATTATGTTGTATCTCACTCATATACACTTAAATTCCCTTGTATCCTCATCTATCTTTCTTTTATTCTTGGATATTATGTTGTATCTCACTCATATGCACTTAAATTCCCTTACATCCTCTTCTATCGCTCTTATATCCTTGGATATTATGTTGTATCCCACTTATATAAACTTAAATGCCCTTGTATCCTCCTCTATCTCTTTTTTATCTTTGGATATTATGATGTGTCTCACCTATATACACTTAAATTCCCTAGTATCCTCTTCTATCTCTCCTTTAACCTTGGATATTATGTTGTATCTCACTTATATACACTTAAATTCACTTTTATCCTCTTCTCTCTCCCTTTTATTCTTGGATATTATGTTGTGTCTCACTTATATACACATAAATTCCCTTGTATCCTCTCCTATCTCTCCTTTAACCTTGGATATTTTCTTGTATCTCACTTATATACACTTAAATTCACTTGTATCCTCTTCTATCTCTCTTTTATTCTTGGATAGTATGTTGTGTCTCACTTAGATCTTGTGTGTGCTTGGATGGGTGTTTCGGTATGTCAATTCTCAACATCCGTCACTTCGAGAACGGTTAAAAACGGCGCCCGTTGATTAATGTGTGATAAATATATTTTAAAACTTAATAACTACACGGTGGTACAAGAAGTCTTGCTGGTGGTACAAGAAGTCGTGTTGGTCGACGCGTTGTCGAAGTCTAGTGTTCAGTCGTACTTTGTAATTGGTAATGATGTTCGCTCGCTCCCTTTCGGGCCTTTTATTTGTTAGCTAGTAGGAAGCTGGAAGGAGAGGTGGCAGAGGAAGTGGAAAGTGAAAATGGAATAACAAGGGAGCATGAAAAATCTGGTCACGGGAAATGGTTGAGCCATGCTGCCTGAAGGTTTACGGATTCAATTGTTTTACGGACTCAGACGTACTCCTCGCTAGAACGGTCGAGGAACCGAGCCCGGACCCATAAAACGGTTGGACTATGTTGTGTCCAAACAGATCTCCTTAAACTCCCTTGTATCCTCTTCTATCTCCCCTATAAATTTGGATATTATGTTGTATCTAACTTATATACATTTAAATTCCCTTGTTTCCTCTTCTATCTCTCTTATGTCCGTGGATATTATGTTGTATCTCACACATATACAGTTAAATTCCCTTGTATACTCTTCTATCTCTCTATTATCCATGCATATTATGTTGTATCACACTTATATACACTTAAATTCCTTGTATCCTCTTCTATCTTTCTTTTATTCTTGTATACCATGATGTATCTCACTTCTATACACTTAAATTCCCTTGTATCCTCTTCTATCTCTCTTATATTCGTGGATATTATGTTGTATCTCACTTATATCTCCTTAAATTCCCTTGTATCCACTTCCATCTGTCTTACATCCGTGGATATTGTGTTGTATTTCACTTATATATACTTAAATTCACTTGCATCCTCTTCTATCTCTCCTTTAACCTGGACTATTACGTTGAATCTCACATATATACACTTAAATTCCCTTGTATCCTGTTCTATCTCTCTTGTATCCTTGCATATTATGTTGTATCTTACTTATATACACTTAAATTCCCTTGTACCCTCTTCTATCTCTCTTTTATTCTTGGATATTGTGTTGTATCTCACTTATATACACTTAAATTCCATTGTATCCTCTACTACCTCCCTTTTATCCTGATCTTTCTCTCTTTTATTCTTGGATATTATGTTGTATCTCACTTATATACACTTAAATTCCCTTGTGTCCTCTTCTATCTCTCTTATATCCTTGGATGTTACGTTCTATCTCACATATATAAACTTAAGTTCCCTTGTAACCTCTTCTATCTGTCTTTTATTCTTGCATATTATGTTGTATCTCACTTATATACACTTAAATTCCCTTGTATCCTCTTCTATCTTTCTTATATCCTTGGAGATTATGTTATATCCCACCTATATAAAATTAAACTCCCTTGTATCCTCTTCTATCTCCCCTTTAAATTTGGATATTATGTTGTATCTAACATATATACACTTAAATTCCCTTGTTTCCTCTTCTATCTCTCTTATGTCCGTGGATATTATGTTGCATCTCACACATATACAGTTAAATTCCCTTGTATACTCTTCTATCTCTGTTTTATCCATGCATATTATGTTGTATCACACTTATATACACTTAAATTCCCTAGTATCCTCTTCTGTCACCCTTTTATCCTTGCATATTATGATGTATCTCACTTATATACACTCACATTCCTTGTATCCTCTTCTATCTTTCTTTTATTCTTGCATACCATGATGTATCTCACTTCTATACACTTAAGTTCCCTTGAATCCTCTTCTATCTCTCTCTTATCATTGCTTGTCATGATGTATCTCACC
>NW_027583213.1:0-2631 GCF_028453695.1 Augochlora pura
GAAATGTACTAAATATCTTGAGAATTTGTTAATATGTTTGCGAGTCCTATTTTATGCGAGTTTTATTTTATACCGTGAGAGAGACACTGTTTTCTGTACGAATGGTGCAAAAATAATTTCTAGATTACTATATATATTTTTATTTATTATTATTTATTATTATTATTATTGTATATATATATATATATATATATATATATATATATATATATATATATTTCTAGATTACTATATATGCTTGTGAATTCAAATTAAGGAGCTAAAATTATTTTCTGGACAATTATTTATTTTGCCTATTATAAGAAATCATTAAAATTAAATATGACTATTTATTTATATTTTAGTTATATATTTATAGAGGTTTACTTATTTATATATTACTTATATATTTATAGATTTTTATTTATTTATGACTATTTATTTATATATGTTGACTAGTTATTATAAGATCATTATATTGAACTTTCAAGAACTTTATTGAATTTTGTTTATGGCCTTTTTGTTATTGTCGAATTTCTTCAAGAATTGTGCATTAGTTTTACGAAATTTGTTAGGGAAACAGGTTTAATTTACTTTAATTTATGATTATTTTAATACATTTAACATATATTTTAATATATACTATATCATCTATATGATAATATCTATAATATAATATAATACATATTAAAAAGTTCTATATTAAAATATATATCAAATATATTAAAATAATCATAACTATACTATCTTACACATATATTATGTATATAATATAATATAAGTCAAAAATGTTATATTAAGATATATATCAAATATATTAAAATAATCATAAATATATTATATTATATATATATATATATATATATATATATATAATATAATAAATATTAAAAAATGTTACATATAATATGTACATGTTAAAATATATACTAAATGTATATAACCCAGGCATAACCAAATACAACTTACTACTATAATAATAATTTTACTAATTTATCAAAGCAATCCACAACAACTGGTCAACGCACATCAGCTAATTCCACTACCCCATTGGTTCCTCCGGTACATCTGTCAACGCTCGTCCCTAGAAGTCCCCCTAATTAGTTCGAAGTAGTCAGTAGTCTGTCGTGTTCTTTCGCAGTCTCGTTAACGAGGCTAATTTTGCGTTTAAACTTTCTCTGCGTTCGCTACGACGGAATTCGGACGATTACCGAGCGACGCTCTCCGCGTCTTCCAACGATCCGCGCGTTCTCATCTTTCCGTTCCGCTCGCGCGAGCAGTCGCCCGTGTAATTTATACACGGTCACGTTGAAATCCGCTCGACGTGTAACACATTATCGGGATGTGATGAGCTGGGCTCGCAGAGAGAGAGGGGGAGAGAGAGAGAGAGAGTGAGAGAGAGAGTTGAGAGTATAGAGAAAGAAATTGGGAGAGTTGAGAGTATAGAGAGAGAAAGAGAGAAAGAGAGAATGGGAGATACAGAGAGAGAGAGAGAATGAGAGAGACAGAGTGAGAGAGAGAGAGACAGAGTGAGAGAGAAACAGAGAGAGAGAGAGTTAAAGCGAGGCAGAGAGAGAGAGAATGAGAGAGAGAGTATAGAGAGAGAAATGGAGAGAATTGAGAGTATAGAGAGAAAAGAAAAGAGGGAGAGGGAGAGGGAGAGAGAGAGAGAAGGGGAGAGGGAGAGGGAGAGAGAGAGAGAGGGGGAGAGGGAGAGGGAGAGAGAGAGAGAGAAGGGGAGAGACAGAGTGAGAATGAGAGAGAGAATAGAGAGTTGAGAGTATAGAGAAAGAAATTCAGAGAGTTGAGAGTATAGAGAGAAAAAGAGAGAGACAGAATGAGGGAGAGAGAGAAAGAGAAAGAGAGGGAGAGAAATTGAGAGAATTGCGAGTATAGTGAAAAAAGAGAGAGACAGAGAGAATGAGATAGACAGAGTGAGAAAGTGAGAGAGGAGGGGGGAGGGGGTATGTGTGAGAGAGGGAGAGGGAGAGGTGTAACTCGTTTACGCGCGGCGACGTTAACGATGTAATTTCGTGCCGTGAATGGCTTTTACGTTTCGCGACGATAAGATCGAATGATAAGCGGCACTTCGTTCGAGCAATTATTGCTAAATTATGGCGCCCTCGTCGGGGATCGGTTTTGTACAGGATGGAACTGTGTCAAGTGCACGGGTACGCGGCACAGCCTCCGGTCGGACACCGCGCCGCTGTGACTTCTGACCTTTCGCTCGGTTATCTTCTGCGAACGGTGTATAGAGACGGACTATCTCCTCGAATTATATTACGAGGATCGTTTAACCTACGGTCCGCGTTCGCCGGGTCAATTTTGATCCGGAGTATTGTTTCAGGGTTATATTTAAGTAAGTTGTTCATTTTATCATATTATTTAATAATGATTATTATTTTAACGGTATATACTCGATGCAAACTATATCATACAGAATGCGAAGTGTAGCATATTCAACGTGAACTATATCACATTTCATGCCAGCTATAACATATTGAACGCGATCTATATCATATTCGATTCGAACTGTAGTATATTTAACGTGAACTAAATCATGCGCGACGCGAACTATATCATATATGTAGAATGCGAACTGTAACATATTAAACGCGAACTATATTATATTGGACGTGATCTACATCACAT
>NW_027583214.1:0-2628 GCF_028453695.1 Augochlora pura
CGGAGTCTCCGCCGTGCTTTACAGTTGGTTGTACATTTTTTTATTCTAGTTCTGTATTAGGCTTTCTCCAAACTTTTCCTCTTCCGTCACATCCGAAAATATTAAATAAGATAATAAAAAGTTTATTGCAAAATTTTACATGCATCCCTTGAGTTCAACAGATTTCTCTTATAAGCAATGAGGGCACGAATACTTATGTGTCTGACTGTACGACGTTTGTACGTTACGCTCATAATGTCGGACAAGTTTATTTCGTCTGATTTAAGCGTAAAAGCTGCTCGAATGCTTCTTATGTAAAATGATTCTGTAAGCTCTCCCGGATACGACAGCGTATTTTTTGTGACTTTATAAACGTTAGAATATGTTTGAACAATACTTGAAAAGAGCAGAAGCATTTGAATTCACAATCTGTAAGAATCGACTACTGTTTATAGAAATGTATAATCAGTGTGGAATATTGCGATCAGATAGTATGAAACTAATTAGTGGAAATGTAGGTTACGTTTGTAACATATGGTGCAGAATGAATTATTTAACGTATTATATATAGCTTTAATAATATTGAACGTATGTATGGTATACATGTGTAAAACAGAAGAAGCAGAATGATATATGGAAAGATGACAAAATGAAATAAGCTATTAATCTTTGGCTTTACAATTTAAATAGCTTCAAATTTAATATTTTGTACCTTATTCTTACGAGGGCTGTTATAAGATAGTAACAAGATAATGTTGGTCTTGAATAAAATAACTGCTTCTTCAGTTATTTAATTTGTTAGGAGATTTGAGGATATTTTTTGTTTTTTGAAATTTTTTAACAACTATAGAAAATATTGAGAACCGTTAATGATTTAATACATCGCCATCTTTTCATCGCTGTTAGTTTTTCCATCTCTGACAGCTATTGGATAATTTGCTACTGGATAAAATGACATTTTAAATGTCAAATATAGATAGGGAACGTGGAGAAAAAAATTGTCTCAAGGTTTACTATATCCACTAATTCACGAAACTCGAACCACATGGATACGATATCTTCCTATACCTACATTAAATTAGACGCTTGTGCTAAACTCCGCGTTTCTCACATGGTCTAGACGTGATTCCTTATTTATGACGAAATAAGAGGCTGTTAACAGAAGTTTTTGTATGCCCCGCGACACAGGAAACAGATGGGTGACGGAGAAGTACTGCCACTTACGTGAGAATTCGTTTCTTCCTCTACTTTGACACGGACGGTTTCATGTCACAGGAAACTGGCAACTAATGAGAAACATTTGCTAAATGTCCGTTTCACTGGTTTCACCTAGGTCCAACTTTTGGTATAATACTTCGCAAATTTCGTGCACTTTATTAAAATGGTGAGCACCTCTTTTCTTGCATTGTCCCTTAGGTCTGTATTCTATTTTGAAATATTACACCGTATTATCGAATCATATGGCTTAATAACAGATCATGCTAATGAGTCATATTACTCAATATCGGATCATGCTATCGAATTATGCGATAATATCGAATAATTGTTATTAATACAATATTTTGCATTTCTTTAATAGAAATCAATATCCGATCATGCTAACCGAATCATACGACTCCAATATTCGGTATTGCGAAAGATTAATTCATCATCTTTCCGACCAATTTATTTTTCCATTAAACATAAAATGCATTCTTAACTCAGTTATAAGCATTTCAAATTGATTTATTTTAATAAAGACAAGTGTTTTACTGCAAACTGGTTGCCAACTCTGTAATAATCGAAGCCGTTTTTATTTGGTCCGCTACATTTTAAATAACATATTGTTCTCCAGAAGTTTGCAATTTACGATACAAATTGTAATATAATTTTTTAATTTCAATTCGTTACAATAATGACGGACAGCAATCAATATTTTAGGAAGAAAGATTTTTGAACACGCGAATACCTCTTTGCCATTTTATAACATTTTAGCTTAACAGCGTTGAAACAGCCAAGAGCAAAACATTGATTATGGTCCTTGTTGTTAAAGCAACATTGAAACTCATTTAAAAAAGAAACAAAAACGAAGTATAAATTTACAAAATACGTTTTTTTACACTATGCGCTTTCATAAAAATTGGGAGACTTTTCAGGGGGATTAGATTCCTTGTCATTAAATTGAAATAACCGATTTTGCATGTTTCAGTTTAAAGATGTTAGGAATTAGAAAGACCCTTTATTATTATTAGAACATAAAGTTTATGCATATAGCTCAAATCATAAAAAAGCCATCACTGAAGTTACGATCCATTGCAACGTAGATTTTTTTTAAATTTAATAAAATAATTTTAATAAAAATAACGATTTATAAATAACGAATTATGGATAATGATTCAAAGATAACGATTTACAAATAATATGGAAATTTCGAATTTTGTGTATCGATTTTGAACGACACAGTTATGAAAAACCGAAAGGTCGTCGCTATTTTTTACACATGAATCCCTATTTTTGATAACGCAGAACTGTGGTACAATTCGAGCAGAATTTATTAACCTCTGACTTTATAACCGTTACACGATCTTTAAGAAATAGGGACTAATGTGCAAGAAATAGCGATGACCTACAAAACTTGACAAAAATTATCTTGAAGAAAACACGTAGTAT
>NW_027583215.1:0-2627 GCF_028453695.1 Augochlora pura
TCTCGAGCGATGAATAAACGATCATAAACGTGGACTCGTTTATTGGTGCTTCAAGACCTTGATTATGACTGTGATCGTTCAATTAATGTTAGATATTTTCATAGATTGGTATTTTTCGATGTATTTTAATCTATTTATTATCTTTAATTGCTCCTGTTCAGTTTAATCATAGATACAGAAAATATCTAGTTTAATAGCTACTAATAATAATTATGTGACGAAACTGAAAAGATCTTGTACTGTTATTTCTTATTATTATTACTATTTATTATCACAAATATAAGTAATTGAAATACAAAATTGTGAGGACGTCTATTATTGAAAATAATTTCAATCATGTTATGAATTCCCTTCTTGACTTTATTTTAACATAAAAAGAATATTTTTCCAATTTCTATTACTATATCAAATTTCAAATTACGTTATTAAATACAAAGAGCAATATGTTTTATTTTGTGATAACATAAATTGCGCGCTCACGTACATTGCTCCGAAAATAAATCGTCCAATAAAGGATTAAGCTGTCCCACACAATGATTCTATTTATCTCATTTTTAAACATTTCAGTACGAATAAATACCACTATTAATAAAACACCATTTTCGCTCGGAAAATGCGTCGACAGAACAAATTTCCGGCTTTCTGCGTTACGCGCTTTTCGATCATCGCCGCGCGCGCGCGTTTCACAGCGACCGCGCAAACGTTGCAGAATACTTAGAAAAAGCGACGATCGCGCCAGCAACGATTTCCGACTGGAAACAGACCGATAAAGGGTTCTCGCGTGCGCGATCGCGCCGCCGATCTTCTTCGACCGCGGCTGCTCGCCCATGGTGTTTGCTCCGCCATTAATAATCAGCCAGAAGAAAAATTAATTATGCGCTCGTCCGGCGATACTCCACCGGTGCGAATTGAATATTTATACGCGGGGCAACGGGGGGAACGGGCGCGTTGCGTCAGGCTTAGACGCGGCGAATAAATCTCCCGTTTACGGTTGCTAACTATTCCTATTATAGCCGATGGTTTTGTAACGAACGCCGCGCACTTGATAAAATCAATTTTCGTCGATGCGCATAAGCTGCGCGGCGGGATTGCAACACCGAGGGTGAAGTATCGCCTCGGTGTACGGCCGTTTGTATCGCGATGGATCTAATATTCTTCTGCACGCATCGTTCTTCGCGTGCCCGTGGCCAACGGGAATCTCCGGCTTTCGACGGCGTTTTGCGAATTCGGCCACCCAGGTCGACTGAAAAATTCTGATAACAGTATCGGGCACGTCGTTCATATTTATTTAAGCATTAAAAATGAAATCTGCGAATCTTTCGGCGAAATATTCGTCGCTTCGGAAATTTTATGTTTTGCAAATTGTTGGGAAGCTTAATTTTTACAAATTGACGTTTTGGAAATTGTTGGGAAGCTTAATTTTTACAGTTTGTCGTTTTGGAAAATATTGTTTTTGGTAAGAATTATTTGTGGATTTCTCGGTAGTCCAAAGCGTTTGTTATCATGAGTTTCATTTGTTCATTGTCATGGGTTATATATTTAAAGTTTTATCTAAATTTTATCTGCCTTATCTAATCTTATTATTATATATCGATCAATAGAGTTATAATTGTTGTAACTTTAAAATCGTTCGCATCGTAGAACAAAACTTTAATACTTAGCTGACAGAGTGGAGAAATCTCCCTATTTTAAATTAAATCTTTTGATAACCAATTGGAGACATTTTCACGCTAATGAACATCATAATTTTTTAATTTCATTCAAATCTCCTCGGTGTATAAATATAACATAAACTTTATATGTTTTTGGTGCGGTCGTGGAAGTATTAAAATTGTTCGCACTGTAAAACATAGCTTTAAAATAGTTCGCATTGTAAAGCGTAACTTTAAAATTATTCGCATTGTAAAACGCAACTTTAAAATTATTCGCATTATAAAACGTAACTTTAAAATCGTTCGCATAATAAACCATAACTTTAAAATCGTTCGCATTATAAAACGCAACTTCAAATCGTCCACATTACAAAATACAATTACAAAATCGTTGGCATAATTTTTAATAAACATTATCCAAACACAGGGACTCTCACTCTGCAACATATCTATAATTTTAAACCGCGCTTATTTATTTTTATCTCGACCGCGCAAGGTTCGCAGTTTCATCGGAATCTCTGAAATGATTATACTTCTTCGTAGCAAGGATCGTAGTTCATCTCCGCAATACGAAGTTCGCGATTCGACTAGAAACTACCGACGATAA
This sequence comes from Augochlora pura, assembly GCF_028453695.1. Classification (NCBI taxonomy): domain Eukaryota; kingdom Metazoa; phylum Arthropoda; class Insecta; order Hymenoptera; family Halictidae; genus Augochlora; species Augochlora pura. The sequence continues at coordinate 2,260 of NW_027583215.1, forward strand.
ACTGTTGACACCCTCGACGGTAATTTTTCAATTCCGGCGAAGTTATCGTCGCGGGGCGAAACGTCGCCTCGAAAATTTTATCATCGCGACGATGAGGCAATCCGCCGCGAAAAGATCTGGTTCTCGGTGCCCGCGGTGACTATCAATCGGGGCACTCGGACTATCAATCGGGCCGTCGCGGAACGCGGGGAGGTGATGAAGGAAGCGCGATAGAATCGAATGTTTGCGCCGGGATTTCCCTTTCTTAACTTATCGCGCTGCCCGGGCCGAGTGCCGCCAGGTATGAACGCGTTCGACAGGTATGGACGCGTTCACTGGGTTATAAATGTGTTCACTAGGTAATAAATGCGATCACTAGGTAATAAATG
>NW_027583216.1:0-2626 GCF_028453695.1 Augochlora pura
TAATACCATTTTGAGAGGGTCCGAACACTTTCGTCGACCCGACTGTATTCTAAACTGCCATACCCTTAAAATTTATAGTCGCCCAAGCAACGACTATCTACAAATTAGTGACAGCCCGGTGGTCCCATTCTACGATCCCGGGTATCGGGAGTTTCGCTAGGCAAGAAAATGCTAAGTAGACCGTGCGCTAACAAGCGCGTCAGGGATTACCGGTTTCTCCTCCCGATAGACTCGCGCGTCCGCGGAAAGCTCTCCGCGCGACGTATTTCGAGGAACGTCGATCCTTTGTGTCGAGAGAGAGAGAGTCGCGGAGAATGCCGACAACCCGCTCTCCACATCGAGAGATTATAAGTATAAAAGATTTTGAGTGGTCATGCTGACCCAGTTCCAGGGACAAGTAGGTTTACCGAAGCTTTCGATCCGGCGCGGCGCGGCAGCTTGTAACCACCGTGTACCTCGATCTTTTCCTCCTGGTCCGACGTCTAGAACCCCGCCGATTCTACCTTCCCCAACGAGACGGCAAGTCGGCGGCGTGCTGCAACCTGTTCTCGAAGCACGGATTGAGAAACACGCCCCGGGATCTCGGAAATGGAGGATTTCTGGGACGGATGTCGCAGGTTTACCGTTCCGATAAATAGAGCTCATGGAAGCAACAATGAAAACCTCGGTTCCGACGAACAGCGATCCCGGTTTAGAGAAATAACATTTTCCCTAGAATTTCCCATCGAATTTTTTTGCTCTAACTGTTTTTTAGAAATTCCCTTTTCCGTCTATTTCTGACCGACAGATTGCGGATCTTTACAGAACGTCTTATACTGCTTTATCTTGTATCTTATTTTAAACTACGTGTCTTGAGAATAAAACGTGATTATGAGAATAACGCAATGCTTCTCGTGGATGAAACATAAAACAATAAAAGCATTAGAAAAATATAAGGACACAGGTATGATATTTTTAACATCAAACATACCATGCCTTGTTACGTTAGATACTTGATATGTTCATAATGAACAGCTAGAAAGACTCGTCGTATTTTATTACAATTCGCAAAAATATGTAATAATAATAAAGGTAGAGTACATTAAAGCAGCTGTAAAATTTAATTGCAATATATTTTTAATAAAAATTCAAACTGCAGTGGATTCTTCGTAGAAATTTATATTGTAATAGATTTCAAACAGACATTATTATTATAATAGATTTCAAACAGACATTATTACTATAATAGATTTTTAATAGACATTTAAATTATAGCAATGATTTCACAGAAATCTTATATTTCTAATAAAAATTTGAATAGTTACAAGATCGTTACACTATAGCAAAAGAGAAGTACAGTTTTAATATATTATTAATTATTAATAAAATATATTATTAATTATTAATAAAATAATTTATTATTTTAATAATAACTTTTTCACTTGTTAGAAAAAGTAGAGTATAAATTGGAAGAACAAAGAGAATAAGAGTTGATGAGTGAGATAAATTGTATACAAATAAATAATGAAAGAACGAGTGTAGGTTAAGTATTGCAAATTGTAAACGAAGTCCATTTCTTGTCCTTGAGACCGGACTTACCAATAAATAATAACGTGCCGCTTCGCAAAGAACCGGCCTGATCGCACCTGGGGGTTTCCTTGGCCGCTCACGCGATTTCGCAACCATATTCATTTTTGTCTCGCGGCCTAACCGGACGGAAAGGGACTCGGTCGAAATTATTCGGACGCTCCGGACGTATAATTTAGCGAGTGACGCGCGGTCCTTGATGATGAGGAGGCAGGGGGGTGGGTCAGGGGGAAAAAAGAGAAGGGAGTCCGATTTCACGGGCGAAGTGGGACGCGTTAATGAATTTCCTTATCAAATCGCGGCCTCGTCGTGCCACGAGCCGCTATTATTATCTCTGGCATCGATCAATACGACGTGCGGCCGTATCGCAGGACGACTTGCAAATAACGCGAAAACGTTTCTGCGCAGGACGCGCGGGGATACGTGTGTTACCATCGACGCCTGTTTCGATTGGCACCGTTGCTGATTCGAAGCCGCGCCACGATCGCTTTAAACCGGACACGCGGCCGCTGGTTCGATCATTGAACCGCTTTCGCTTCGATGATTCCCGCACCGTTACGTCGCTCAACGATGACATTTCCATTGATTACGTGTTGATTAAGATTATTCGATTTAGGCCGATCTCAAAATTGGTGAACGCGTCATAGACTCTAACAAAGATGATTGCGAAGTTCATTGGTATCGCGGGTGACCCCAACATTCTATTTTTGTGTTATTCGATAGCGCAAGTTTAATTTTCCATATCTCTATAACATTTATTTATTTAATGTTAAAATTCACACCATTACGAACCTATCCTTAATACCATGAACACGAGTACACTCGAACAAAGAAGAACTTTGGCAGACATTCTTTTCATTTTTAAAATTATTAACCAAATAATCGATTGTCCATCCATTCTATAACTAATGAAACTAAAGGTTTCTGCTAAAGCAATACGGTCAAAAGAATTATTTCAAGTAGATTACTTTAAAACCAATTTAGGATCTCAGAATTGTATAACGAGAGCATTACGAACAGCAAATAAACTTAGTCGAAAAATCGACTTCTTTGGCAATTC
>NW_027583217.1:0-2626 GCF_028453695.1 Augochlora pura
AAGTAAAAAACAATATCTTGTGGGAGACACAAGGTGAGAAATTAATTGTTTCTTCAGCAAAGATCTTTATTCGACTACCTTTCTCCTCTCTTCGAAAAATGGTATTTCGACTAACCATATCATCGCCCAAACAGTGGCCTCTTTTCTCCGAGCTTATACAGTATGCCGCCTGACCGGCGACGATCTCAGAGATCGCTTACAATCTAATTATTTGGTTGTACTGTATTATTCGATCGAAGGTATTAAATGCTTGTTATTTCGATCGTGAAATGGTTCAATTATTTATCGAATAGTCAGTTTTTTATCGTCTCAAAATTACGCATCCATTGAGGACGTCATGTGTACTTCGATTATCTTTCAATAAGTTTTCTTTTTTTTAAATGTTAGAACGCGTGTTGAGATTTCAACGAGAAATTATTCCTTGGATTTTCTTCCACATTGTTATACCAAATTTTCATGAAGTGTCCTAAATTTCTAATTGTAATTTAATTGCACTCTTGTGGAATGGATCCGTTTATCACCGAATGATACAAGAACGGACGTGTTTCGTTCAATTCGAAACACATTTCATTCAAAGAGATTCCATTTAAACGTTTGCGCAGAAAAAGTTTAAAAAGATGTTGAGAACCTTGCAATACGTGTATTGTATATTTAACGTACGAACACCCGGTAAATCATATTACAAAATGTTTTGAATAAAATTTCGTTAGTGCACTGTTTCTAGAATATTACAATATTAAATGTTGATTAAACATTTTATTATTCAACGAATCACTGTGCATCATCGAGAAGTCAAATCATACATATACTAAACTAATTAATTTTCGAAGCAAGTGCCTTAATAATTTTTAAAGGGATTAATCGTTCTGCATAAAAACAATATACAGTTATATTGGAAAAATTGCAGCAATTTCGTTTTCTGTAATAAATAATATGTAATACATGCACGTTATAAGGTAATATATAAACGAATATGTAATGTATATATTTGTTAGCGCAACGTATTTTTTTAAATGTAGTATGGTTGAGTGGAATGTGCTTCGGAATTGAACGATACACGTCGTCCAATCTTGCGTCGTCCGCTCTTGCGTCGTTGGGTGATAAACGAATCCATTCCACAAGAATGGAATTAGATTACAATTAGAAATGTGGGTCACTTCATGAAAATTTGGTATTATAATGTGGAAGAAGATCCGAGGAATAATTTCCCGTTGAAATCTCAAGACGCGTTCTAACATTTAAAAAAAAAATTATTTAAAGATAATCGAACTACACATTACGTCCTCAATAGATGCGTAACTTCGAGACGATAAGAAACTGAATATTCGATAAATAATTGTACCATTTCGTAATCGAAATAACCTGGCGTTTAATATCTTCGATCGAATAATCCAATCAGCTTTGTGTTCAACAGGCCAATGCTTGAGCCAGCAGAGGCAAGTACAATGTTTCTCCTGGGTGTTGTCGATTATTTTATCATTTCTGCTTGAATTGTTCAGGTATGAATAAAGACTCTGGATTCCGATTAAGTTATAGACAAAATATTGATTTTCAATTCTTTTTTCATTGCTCGAATCACTGTGTGACGGCCAAGAGACGCGGTCACGCTACCACTATCTTAAAAATAGCACAATCTTTAAATTCGCCCAACTTTTTCGATATTCATCCAAATTGAATGATCCAGAGACCATTTTCAAGTTTACGCTTCCCACTTTTTAAGCCTACAAACTGCTTTAAAGCACAATTAGAGTAAAGCTTATAACCGGGCTGCAAAGATGTATGTTTAAAACAATTTCTTCATATTAATTAAACACCGCCAGTGGCAAATATTTTATTTTACAACCAAATTGGACGTTAGCTATACATGGTTGGTCGGCTTTCTCTTATCATGCAATTTTAACATCCCAACATTCTTCGCAAACTCATGTTCCCTCCCTCCCGTCTCATCACCGATCTGTGACTATGCCACGTCATCCTTAAAACTCTGATCTGTTGACAATACATGTTTTAGGTCTTGCTTGTTCCTAATACGATATTGTCTTATTTTAGTTTCTAATTCGTGCCATATACATATATTCTATCACGTTTAACCTGTTAGCTGCGTACAACGAATATACACGTCATAAGAAAATAGTAATTTTATATCTTACGAGAAAAATATTTCTCCTACGATCTCGTTTAAAATGCTTATGAAACGTGTTCGTAAATTTCGCACAATTTAGGGTAATTCTAGAACAACTGTCGACAAAACTACACCCATTGTGATCGATAAAATGCATAACAAAATTTATCTTCAAAATAAATTGTCGCAGCTAAATGGTTAAATCGTGTTTCAAATCGCTATCACGATAGTAAGTATCCATAATTCCTTCGAGAAAATGTAAATTACCAACTCCAGCGGCAGGCAGGCATTCCCATATAGTAATGTATCCGCCATCTTTCTTTACAGAGGTAATAATACTTTTTAATTTTTATTTTTGCAAGTTATAATCTTTCCGTTCGCTGCGCTTTTACGAAACTTGCCTTTATCCGCAATAAAACATAACTTTTCAGAAGGAAGAACCCATGACCGTCTATCCCCGTGGAAATTCTAATCTTTTTTTAGCTTTCGCTAAAATTTCGCTAA
>NW_027583218.1:0-2625 GCF_028453695.1 Augochlora pura
CGGCAGTCGGAGGAATAAACGCTGGAGCCTTTGCTTTCAAGTCCCTGAGACAATTTATCATAAAGAAATATTTCCACGGTCGTAAGCGAATTTAAATTATTGTTTCCGTACCTAGAGATCAAACCCGTATTTAAGTTACGCTTCCTAGGATAATTCCGGCAAGCAACGACGCTTGGAAACTAATCTACGGTCCTATTGTTCCGTCCGGAAAATCGAGAGTGTGTTTATTAAAATCGTTATCTCGGCGAGGCCCCTCCGAATCCGTGAAATCGAATCGATCGGTTCGGCGGCTGGGCCGCGGTCCTCGTGGGAAATTAACGGAGGAAAAGTCGACTCTCGTCGTCGCGGTTCCCGTGGTAATTAACGAAACAGCCCGGGCGCGTTGTCGCGGCAGCCGGGAATCGAAGCGACCACTCGAGAAAATTAATAAGACGCCGCGGGCAGGCTCGCGGGCGCGCGTCGCTGCCATCGAATCAGTTTTACGAGGGAACTTGCTTTTTTAGCGGTGCTTCGCGAGGATCGTGAAGACGATGTCCGCAACCGTGACGTCGTCGCTTTTCCCCCCTCGCGATATTCGTCGTCGTAGAAATTCTAAAACTGCCCGGGGAACTCGTATAACTGTCCACGACGGGAACATAACCGTCTCGTAACCGCGCATGGGTCGGGTCGCCGCAGATCGGATTGTCCCCGCGAGAGGCGATATCCGTCGTTTGCCGGAGATTATCCCGTTCCGTTCGGCAAAAAATCAGATCCGTAACTGGATCCATTAGCAGCCGGGCGGCGTTAACGAATTCGTCGGTGCCCGCCCGGAAAAACGACGATCAAAGAAAAACACATTAACACGGACGGAATCACGGGACAGCTAAATAACCCGGCGAGGCAGTCCGGAGGAAAAACAGACGGACCGACGGCGGTAAGAAAATTCCGTGTGGCGCGTTTTTCAGTGTGCAGGCTCAATTAGTCGGGAACAAGCTCGCCCCGGGGAGCAAAGAACTCGAAAGAGGAACGGGGCGCAGCGAGTGGAAGAGGACAGACAAGACTCGGCCAGCCGGCGAGCGTTTTCCCTCTCGATCGCTCGTGACATTTGTCGACTGTTGCTTCTCTTCGTCTTCCTCCTCTTCTTCTTCTTCTTCTTCTTAGCTTTCTTCTTCCTCCTCCTCTTCTTCTTCTTCTTCTTCTTCTTCTCCGTCTTCGTCTTTATCTTCGCCTTCGTCGTCGCGTCCCCGTTCGTCGCAGTGACTTCGTGCCGGGGGCAGGAAACGCTTCTTTCTCCTGGAAATCGGTCGTTCGGCGTTTAAAAATATCCTCCGGCCGAAAATAGTCGGCGCAGGGCCGCGAACACCCTCGACGCAGCTCTCTCTCTCTCTCTCTCTCTCTCTCGTTCCTCCTCGTGGTCCTCAGCATCCTCGGCTTCTTCGCCGGTCCTCGTCGTCGTGGTCGTCGTCGCTCACCCTCCGGCTTTTTCACTGATCGTTTTGTCACCGCCGCGCCTCCGCATGTCCTCCCTGAGAAGCCGCGACGAAAACTTCGGAACCACCGCCAAAAAGACGATAGACCCTCGGCCGAGAGACTCGCCGTCCCGTAATTTATATGCCGGTTAAAATAGGAGCCGGCTCAAACCAGAGATATATCCTGCTGACCCCATCGTCAGCGCCGGCTTTGTCTTCGATCCATCCTCGAGCCGTTTTTCCACGCGATCTCTTCATCGGCCCCCGTGCGTCAAGCTTAAGCACTTTCTGGAAATCTTAAAACAGCTTTCTCGACTATCATTGCGATTAGTATTAGAACGTATTTTAGTTCCACGGCGAACAACAATTTAATTATATTCAATCGGTGTTATCGTAGGGGATATTCGTTTTCGAAAAAATGAGGACATGGTCTAGGACTCGTTAATTGTTTTTGACTGGTATATTCTAGTATACCCGTCGGAAACAACTAACTTATTAAAAAGTATACATACTTTGATATTCTTTATCGAATCGTATACTTTATAAAAGCGTTGTATTTAAACAAAGCCTGAAGAAAATCAAACATTATAATTACAGTACTTGAACAGTTGTCAAAGAGATAGCAACATCCATCTGGTTAAAAATGAAAGCGCAATCGCGATATTCTAAACCGTGAATGAATCGATGAAGACTCGGAGAGCACGCCACGCTTAAAAAACATAAATTATTATCGTTTCCTTTAAAAAATCGCAGGAGCTGTGACACGTAACATTTTACGGCATCTGTAACGTGTAGTTGAAGTTCGACTGTGAATCGTTAGTTCGTGAGGAAATAAACTATGATTCGCTGATCGTCGAACGCTAGCGGATCCGATCGACAAGACCCGGTTCTCGCGCGAGTTTCGAAATCGATATCGCCGGTGCGGGCACAATGGTCAAGAGCTGAACCTTCTACGAAAGAAGCAAGACGACGATCCCCAGATCAGGAAACGTCCACTTCGCCGCGGGAAAACAGTGACAAATGGTTCAGCCAGTACGCACCGAGAACAACAACCCCGCTCTGGACATGGAATCGCTCGAGGAGATGCTCCGCAAGGTAACAACGATTTTTCACCGGCGATTCCCGCTCGCCCATCCATTACAATTTCGTAGAAACCGTTCCCACCACTTCTCCGCGG
>NW_027583219.1:0-2625 GCF_028453695.1 Augochlora pura
CGACCTGGGGACTGCGTTGCCGCATTATTGTCTTTTCCCTTAGAAACTGACCCGCAAAGGAACACACTTAGGCGTGATAAAGTTCCTTGCGGTAACCGCGGACTTCAATCAAAAGGCGTGAGACTGATTGCGACAAGACTAACAATCGTCTCTGAGTCCAGAAGAAATGTCCAAGAAACCTACAGGATCACCCGCGCACTGCAACTGTACAGGGCGGACGAACCTGGGCCGTACCTTGGCTTCTGACTAATTAATCGCAGATTAAACGCTTTCTGACTCGGATGCAGCAATGGTGCTGATCGAGTCAAGCGTGTAAGTTATTTTATAACTTAATGGAAGGAATAGGATTTTTACCGTATATTCCTTTGCGACTGAATTTGTGGGTGCACAGTTTCGTTCACCGTGTGTCACCGCACAGCAGACTATACCGACTATCTATTCCGGAGTAACTATATTCGTTAATGCCGGAATCTGACTCTAATTGAACTGTTCGTTCCGACAGTAGCAATCTGATTATTTATTTCTAATGGAACCGGTCTTCCCGACGGTCACAATGAAACTATATCAAATTGATCCGATCTTCCCGACGGTCACAATCAGACTATATTCTTTTTGGATTCTCGCGGAGGCGAACGACTGTTATCCTCGGTCGCCTTCGCGAATAATCGGCAAGGTTCGGCGAATTGTCCTCGCCGTTCCAACTGCCGTTCTTTTCTCTCTCTCAACTCCGTTTTATGTTTAAAGCAAATTCTGACGTGCCGCAGAATTTGCCTTTGTCCGTTACAAGGTGTCCCCTGTTTATACCAACGGCTTGATTATCGAAGTTTTTCTTGGCCTAAAAGTCACCGTAGCGAGGACACATCGCCAGCGGTGACCGAGCCCGATAAATACCATTAGAAAAACTTCGGCTTTTTTAATTTAGAATCTTATTTTTAGATTCCGCATTTCTGCTAATATCCTATCGAAATTAACGCGTTTTATTCAATATTTAAACAACATAATATCCAAAAATTAAAAAGAGATAGAAGAGGATACAAGAGAATTTAAATGTATATAAGTGAGATCCATCATAATATCCAAAGATAAAAAAGAGATAGAAGAGGATACAAGGGAATTTAAGTGTATATAAGTGAGATACAACATAATATCCAAAAATTAAAAAGAGATAGAAGAGGATACAAGGGAATATAGGAGTATATAAGTGAGATACAACATAATATCCAAGGATATAAAAGAGATAGAAGAGGATACAAGGGCATTTATGTGAATATATGTGAGATACAACATAATATCCAAGGATATAAAAGAGATAGAAGAGGATACAAGGGCATTTATGTGAATATATGTGAGATACAACATAATATACAAGGATAGAAAGGAGATAGAACAGGATACAAGGGAATTTAAGCGTATATAAGTGAGATAGAACTGGATAAAAGGGAATTTAAGTGTATATAAGTGAGATAGAACAGGATATAAGGGAATTTAAGTGTATATAAGTGAGAGGCAACATAATATCCACGGATGTAAGAGAGATACAACAGTATACAAGGGCATTTAAGTGTATATAAGTGAGATACAACATAATATCCAAGGATATAAGGGAGACAGAAGAGGATACAATGGAATTTAAGTGTATATAAGTGAGATCAATCATAATATCCAAAGATAAAAAAGATATAGAAGAGTATAGAAGGGTATTTAAGTGTATATAAATGAGATACAAAATAATCTGCAACAATAAAGGAGAGGTAGAAGAGGATACAAGGAAATTTAAGTGTATATATGTGAGAGGCAACATAATACCCACGGATATAAGAGAGATACACGAGTATACAAGGGCATTTAAGTGTATATAAGTGAGATACAACATAATATCCAAGGATATAGGGTATATAGAAGAGCATACAATGGAATTTAAGTGTATATAACTGAGATACAACATAATATCCACGGATATAAGGGAGATAGAAGAGGATACAAGGGCATTTAAGCGTATATGAGTGAGATACAACATAATATCCAAGGCCAGAAAGGAGATAGGAGAGGATACAAGGGAATTTAAGTGTATATAAGTAAGTTGCGACATAATATCCAAGGATAAGAAAGAGATAGAAGAGGATACAAGAGAATTTAAGGGTATATAAATGATATACAACATAATATCCACGGATATAAGAGAGATAAAAGAGGATACAAGGGAATCTAAGTGTATATAAAAGATATACAACATAATATCCACGGATATAAGCGAGATAGAAGAGGATACAAGGGCATTTAAGTGTGTATTAGTGGGAAACAACGTAATATGCATGGATAACAGAGAGCTAGAAGAGGATACAAGGGCATTGAAGTGTATTAAAGTGAGATACAACATAATATCCAAGGATATAAAAGAGATAGAAGAGGATACAAGGGAATTTAAGTGTATCTAAGTAAGATCCGACATAATATCCAAGGATATAAAGGAGATAGAAGCGGATACAACGGAATTTAAGTGTATACAAGTAAGATACAACATAATATCCAAGGATATAAGGGAGATAGAAGAGGATGCATGGGAATTTAAGTGTATATAAGTGAGATACAACATAATATCCAAGGATATGAAAGAGATAGTAGAGG
>NW_027583220.1:0-2623 GCF_028453695.1 Augochlora pura
TATTATTTATCAATTACAACATAATTTTAATGTCCACCAAAATTCGAATCACATTGACATTTTATTAATAAGTAGCTTCTACTGATTTAATAATTAATTACAGTATCTCAATATCGCAGTTCCTTTTCCATTAAATTATTCAGCTTCATGAAACTCTTATTTCATTACCACGCTCCTATTATTAAAAAAAAATAATAATGACCCCATGCAATGACCCTGTATACTAGTGAAATATAATCTGAACCAGAATGAAGCGTCCAATAATTTGTACCTATATGAAATGCATAAAATAAGGATGACATTAACACCTGGACGTATAAATCAAACGGAATTTGATGCGTTCGAAAAGTAATGCTTAATTTGGCTTGATTAAACAATAATGTGCAAACTTAAAAGTAGTACATTTTATTTTAAAATTTGCATTACTATATAACCGTTCATAAAATTGAGTGAACGTTAATTAAGTAACGTTATAAAATAATAAATTACTAATCCTGTAAAGCGTGGATTTACAGTGCCAATAGATTTTTTATACTGTCGCTACAATGGCGAATGAAACGAACAACGTCTTCCAGACGTATGTTCATTGAGCTATGTTATTTCCTCCTCATTAATTAATACATGTCTTACGACTCTCTTCACTCCTGATTTTTTATTTTTACTTCTCATATCTTTTTTTGTTTTTCTTATTCATTTTAAAGCACCACCTCTTTTTCTTTTCCGTAGAGTTTTGTTACTAACCTTGATCGAGACGCAAACCTATTGTACGGATATGCATATCCGCGCAATTGTTGTCATCCCTGGTAGTCATCCGACGATAAAAAGGCAGTCTCATTAGAGTCTAGACGAAAAAGCGATTATTACAGTAATAAAATTAGTGTCTAGACGAAAAAGCGATTATTGCAATAATAAAACGAGAGCCAGGACGAAAAAGCGATTATTACAATAATAAAATTAGAGTCCAAACGATAAAGCGATTATTACAATAATAAAATGAGAGCCAGGACGATGAAGCGATTATCACAATCATAAAATTAACAGCAAAGTCGTACAGGGTAGTTAGGCTCATCTTTCGTTCGCGTCTAGAGGTTGAAGACAAAGAGGGCCGACGAGTTAGCCAGACCGTATCAATTTACAACTACAGCCTAGTTTATACGAACTGCTACAATAAATCACGCGTAGGAATGACTCGAGACTTCGATGTTACCTGTCGCGATACTCACGTTCAATTATGCGCGGAATGTTAAATCCTTGCATGCTTCTCGTTTCGCGTCCCGAGGAAGACTGAATATCTTCGAGAACTATCGATTCGCCTGTTCGGCTGAGGTGGGGAAGAAAAAAAAAAGATGAGAATAAAACAAGATACATAAGTATCTAATGCGAGTTCTCAAAAAGATGTCTCCTTCCGTTAAAACCCCTATAATTTCCATAACAGACGTCATATCATTAAACGTGGAAGTACATCGATCTTTCCCGTCTGTGTCCGTAAAACATGAATAAATGATCTTGTAATTGCGGATCGCGTCACTCATAATTCCACGCTTCTCGGAATTTGTTTTATATTGTACCAGAAAGTATTATATTTCCGAAGTGGAAGCGCGTAAAAGGGGAGACTTGGAAGTAGAAGCAGAAAGTTAGACAGTCGCACGTTCGGTACCATTGTTCACGATGTCCGCATGTGATATACATTACAGGTTCAGTATAGGCCTGATGAGGATTTTAGGACTCTGGCCGTACATGAGTGCGACCATTCGTGGAATCCAAATCGTTCTTGTGAATTTCATGTGTTGTCTTATAGGAATCGTGCAGGTACAGCCACGCTTAAACCATTCTCGACGTTCATATTTGTTTTGCACCGTTGCACTGTCGCGAGGAACTGCTGTCCCATCGTTCCAACTCTTTAAGACAACATCCATTAATCCAGTTATTAATTCAATAATTATTCATTTAATTTCGAATACACGCGCAAACGTTTATATTAACTTCCCTTCGCAAAAACATCTGCCAATTGTACGCTGTTTCTGTTTAAGCTAAACAGAATTCTGCAAATTTCGAAATTACTAAATTTGCTCGTTCATTTACTACTAAAACTACTAAAAACGTGACTATAATTAAAACTCCGCTTGATTTTGTTGAATATTGAACGAATATTCGAAGTATTCTGTTGACTCGGGTAGAAATTCATAGATTTAAAAATTGGTGGTAACGCAAATTTAATATCGAATGCAATATAGCGTGTCCGAAACTTCAAACTAATCAATTTACGACAATGCAAACTGTATAATATGGTTCTTTCAGATTACACCTTTTATAGGAAGCGACATTGACATCGTGCTGTTGCTACAGTCCCTATCCGCTGTAATAATGGTAGCAGGTTCTGTGGTAAAGTTCAACGCTTTTTTATTTCTGACCAGTTCAGTGAGTGTCGAACAAATCACAGTTAACTTAAACGCATCGAATCCGATCAGACAGTAAAGACGATTATGAATACAGATTAGGCAGGTAATGGAATCCGTAAAGGAAATGTGGACTACGACGCACAAAGACACGCTCGAAATTTTAGAGAGGCGGGCCGTTCTAGGGAAGCAACAAGGAGCCATATACGCTAGTAAGAAAATACAGT
>NW_027583221.1:0-2623 GCF_028453695.1 Augochlora pura
AACCATACAATCTGTTGATCTAGCATTTTTGACGATCGTTAATCATAACGGAGATATTGCTTTGCAACAGCTTTTGTGAACCACCCATGGATCCCGGGCCTACGGAACAGCCTCGGTAAAGAGGGCGCGCGGGATCGTTCATTAGCACGGTCGGCGTTGGATCGCGGCGGGAGTTAAAGCAGAGATTAATGAGTATGACAATCGTGAATTGTTCCGACACGTCGGGGCATCACACGCGACGGCCGAGAACCGCGCCGATTGACACTGCTCGAGCCCGCAGCCCGGCCGGTGACGCGAGAAGGCGGCGGCAGCTGTTCCGCGGAGAGGAGGGCGGTCGGCGGCGGGGGTGCAAAACAAAAGTTTTTCCTGCTCTCGGCCGAGACAATGGGCTCCCACTTGCCTTTTCGGAAATACTTTGAGCCACTCGGCTCCCTTCCCCTTTTCATGCTGCTACCACCCCCGAGCACGAAGGAACGAGGGAAAGTAGAAATTCTCGGAAGTCCCTCTTTCTTTCCTCCGGCGTTCCCCGCCGCGCCCCGCGCCGCCGACTCGGCCGCGTTGCCACCCGCGCCTTGTCCGTTCCGCCGTCAACCCCTCCGAAGGGAATTCAGCGCCGATGGAATGCACTCGAGTGGCACTCCAGGGCCGCGTATCGAGTCGACGGTACCCGGCACGGGATTGATACGAAAGATCATCGTGATATCGATGGTATCGAGTGCACCGAGTCCGCCGTATCGGAGTATCTTCGCGTACCGGCCAACGATTTTATCGGGGACATTGAATAACGGTCCGGGGGACGTCCGCGGACTCCGTGGTTTTGCGAATTTACGACGGCCGTTTCTACCGATGGAAATGATGTTCTTGGTGATGCACGGCCGATTTTTTCGCTCGCGTCGCCGCAAATGAATGCTTTATGGTAACCCGCTTTACGGTACGGTGATTAAGATCGGGGAAATAGTTGCAACGTTTTAACATTTTAACTCTTTGCGGACGGGGCTCTGTGAAAATCGAACGTCGCTTTCGACGAGGAATATCGATGAATGTAGACGAAAACAGTTTTTTCACGTACACGTAGGAAATGTCGAAAACTATGCTATGTAAAAGAGAATTTGTTTTTACTTAACGAACGGTTTGCGAATAATTGAATATCATATTATTACTACTGCAAATTATTTATATTATGCCTACTGAAATTTTGTTACTATTATTGATACTATTTGTTCCGTCCTACAACGGAATTTTGCCTTTCGGTTACTTTATTTCCCTTCTTCAAATTCCGGTTTTTTCAATTTATGAGGCTATCACTTTAGTGTCCTTTTTTACATCGCGCAATTACATTAAGAAATTGCATTTCGGCTGAATTGGTTTATTAGTTGCAGCCGATCATAAAGCGATTTCTTCAAAATTAGTTTTTCCAGTTTATGGTGGGGTCGCCAGATGGGCCGCGTCGGCCACTCGCTTGGTTTTTCCCGGTCCTACGTCACCGCGAGACCCGGACCCTCTGACTTCCCTTTCCACCTCACCGGTAATCAATCCGCGTTCTTTCCAAAAAAGCATAAAAAGGGCAGAAAACTTGTAATTTTCAGCGTTCCATTTTTCGCAAGTGTTCCAACATTCGTCAGTATTCCGATCATCGCTCGTATAGCGACAGTTCATCTCACAACACAACAGCGAAACATACTCAGTAGACCCGTGCATTCAAGTTACTTGTTTTTAGAATATAGTATTTATTTCAAGTTTAACCCTTTGGCTACGGCAGACTTTGGCATGCACCGGCCTACGGTACGACACGAATTAAGTCGCGACGTCCACTGGGTACGGTGAAGGTTTTCGTTTTTCCGAAGAAGTATATTAAAATATTCAATATACTGAATTCTATTACATTAAAACAATATTACTTGAAGTGAACATTAATTTTAAGCTTTTTCTACAATATTTAGCCATCAAATTTAATAATAAATGGGCGAAACAGGCGAAATTTGATCTGGACGCCTATTGGCGTCTACAGTACTGGGATGACAACATGTTTCGGACGCCAATAGGCGCTGACAGTAGTCAAAGGGTTAAAAGTATGTCGCATTCCTCACCTCTCTACCAGCTCTATTACCTTAAGGGGTCATAGGGTATCGCGACTAACGTTGTCATTTTAGAATCGAGGGTTTATAATCCTCGTGGACCGTCCATTGGTCTCACTATTAGTTCGCAAAAAAACACTATTATCAATATTGATACTATTAACAATATTGATTGAACGAAGACAATTTTTTGGACAAATTTCAGACAAAAATTTTCGCTGAGTGTTTCCTACATATTGTATAGTAAACTAATGGTCGAGTAATTATTAGACTGTGGATTTTTATGCAGAATAAAAATTGTATACACTGATTAAAAGCTCCATAGCAAGTTCGTTCGTTCTGTAATCATTTTGATAGATTCAAAATAATATATTAACATTTTTAAATCTTTTTAATCTCTTTATCATCGTAAATTGCATCTACTAAATTTTTTCCGTAAATGCATAGAATTCACAGTCTAGTAATTCGTAGCAAATCATCTATCTGACAACTCTAAAAATGTTCGGCAGTTCGATCGAATTTCAGTAGAATTATTTTATACTAAAAAA
>NW_027583222.1:0-7868 GCF_028453695.1 Augochlora pura
TTAATTGTTATTTTAATCGTCGTTTTAGCGTAATATATTCTAAATTAATAATTAATATAATATATAATATATAATAATTATATTCTAATTAATATTGTATTTTATAATTGCTTTATTGTTTCGATATTTAATAGATTTTATATGTAGTTGCGTAGTTATCTAATGACTAATTATATGTAGTTATGTAATAATTAATTATACATGGTTATACAAAAATTAATTATATATATATATATATATATATATATATATATATATATATATATATAGTTATCTAATGACTAATTATATGTAGTTATCAAATAGCTAATTTTATATATAGTTATTTAATAACTAATTATACGTAGTTATCGAATAACTAATTTTATATATAGTTATCTAATAACTAATTTCACGCAGTTATCAAATAACTAATTTTACATATAATTATCAAATAACAAATTACACAAAGTTGTCTAATAATAATAAAAGCATCGCCGATGTATCGATAAGTCGAGCCACCGAATAAAAATGATGCAACCGCACCGAACGCCACAACAAACAACTGCACCGAACGCCAACATGCTTTTCGCCGTGCGTGAGTCACGGTAAACAAACGATTTTAACGCCGTAGACTTTCCAGAAAAACAATATCGCGCGTGTGAGTCACGGGGGGATGTCGACGACCCAAATGCTGGCGAGCGAGACATTGCGAAACGTGCCGAACACGGTAATCGAATTACGCTCGACGAATTCTTCGCCGGTCCCGGGGTCTTTATAGCAGGTGGCCGAGGAAGCTGCGAGGGTTACGTACGCGAAGGACGGAGGAGAGAGGGGGAGAGGGGTGGGGGAGAGATTACGTCTGATTATCGTACTTTGAGGATCCCGCGGCTCGATGAGACAGGAAACGGCGGCCAGGATATTCCCGTCGAAGGACGGGCGGCAGCTATTAGATTAATGGTAAATCATTGCCGGAATTATCAACCGAGCGGTCGCGAAGAAATTACAACGCGAAAGATCGTTATGGCAGTCGCTGTTCGGCGGAGGAATATTTGTTCGAGGGAGTTTTTGTTGGAATTATGTTTCACTTGAATTAATTGGTATTTGAATGATTCTTTACTGGAGGAAATTTTTATTGGAATAATTCTTTACTCGAATAAATTTTTATTGGAATAATTCTTTAGTCGAATTAGCTTTTATTCGAATAAATTTTTATTGGGATAATTCTTTAGTCGAATAAAATACGTATTCGCATAATTCTTTATTCGAACAAATTATTGTTCAATATAAAATATTGTATATATAATATTCAATGTAAAATATTGTATAGCAAAATATTGTTCAATAATTCGTATGAACCATTCGATTAAGAAGAATTCGTTTGGATAATTATCTTAAATAAATGTTTACTCGAAGCAATGCAAACAATGTCCGACTCTGACAAGAATAAATTCGCCGTGCAATTATTTCGAATTATTCAGCCAAGTGTAATAAAATCTTCGCGCAAGTTGTATGATATTCTTTCTTACGAGAGACTTGTGTGTTTCACTTAATCTGAGTAATTGCACTTCGCAGAAGTCGGTAAACGACCATGCACAAGCCTTGCCCGTCCTGTGATTAAACTGGAAAATGTTTCCTTGCATCATTGTCCCCTTTAACACTTTGTCCGTCGTGTCACTAATGTTTATGCGAATTACGAAATTATTTATTCAGCGTGGAAGAGTAACTTTTACAGTAATCTATTATATCTTCCTAGTGTAATATAAAAATAATAATAAATAAAAATAATATAAAAATATAAAAATATAAAAATATAAAAACATAAAAATATCAAAATATAAAAACATAAAAATATATAAAAATATAATAATATACAAATAATATTGTTTTCTCCAAATTTTGATTTTCAAATCGCTCGTATTCAATAATTGGAGTCCATTCGATTATAGGAGATTTTAAGATTTTTTTAGCCTGGTATATATAGTATAGTAAATGACTTGATTTATCGGACTATAGACTTTTCTATAATAAAACAATGCACAGTCCTCACAAATTCAAATTGAATTCGCTTCAAACAATAATTATCGACAATTAGCAAATCCCTAAAATAACGCAACATATAAAATGCCACCTAGTAAAGCTTGCACAATTTAATCAATAATTTCGGATCCAGCAAATACGCATAAAAATTTGAATAATCGCGATAGTCAATCGTCTGACCAATGAAAAACGAAGAAAAGGATAACGCCGCGACTATTCGAAATCGATCAAAGGTCTCGGCATTCCGGATGAACGCTCTCACCGTGTCGCCGTCCAAACTTCGGGACTTTTACTTCGCCAGTGACATAATAACCCATTAAAAATGCAAAATGGCATGCATATGCAACAAAGTGGTGAACGCGTCGCGGCGAAATTACGCCTTTCGGGCATCGCCGCGACTCGGTCCCCCCGGCGTCGATCGTCTCCGAGATCGGATCCACACGTTTCGTACACTGGATAGAAAGAACCCGTCGATGGGGGGGAAAGATGAAATCCTGACCTACGGTTCGATAGTTCCGCGCAGGCAACGGGGTCGAATTATGGTTCCCCGCGCGAGCGTGTGCGCGCGCGGCGGCAGAGACGGGCCGCGGCTTGGCTACGGCCCTGACTGAGTTAAAAGGAGGCATTCTACCGTGATAAATTCACCAACTACACCCGGGGGGGACAAGTGGGGGGATATACAACGCGGAGAAAGTGGTCTTAGTTTATATATACCCAGCGAGGAGGGCCATCGCACGCATTTTCAATATTCCTCTCGCGGTAATTGCGATATCGCGTTCGAACCGGCACCAGCATCGCGCTACGACGCACCATGATCACGTTCATCGGGCTGTTCCTGATCGCCGCCACCTGGACAGGGGTCGCCGTCGCCGAGCTTCGTAAGTACGAGCCGATTAACCCCCTCGCGCTGTAATAACGAGTCAGACTCGTGATAATGCTTTCGTGCAAAATCTACTAAATATTAATATTTATTATTAATTATTATAAATATTAATTATTAATTTCTTCTAAATCGTGAGCATATAGAAAAATCATGGATGGATATGGATAACAAAAGATAAATGGGATAAATAAATAAATAGATACTTTCGATGTATATTTAAATAGATAAAAATACCAACAAATCTGCCAATATTTTATCTTTAATATATTTTCATTCAAACGATAGATTTTTTATTTTAAGTGCATCCTTATAATTTTTACAAACAGTTCATAAATCAGTCAATTTTAAGCAATTTCGTTAACTTAGGGTCTCATTAATTAATTCGCAACATACGAATGAAAGCTTTGTTTATTTGTTAAAATTGAAACGAAACTTGATTTTTCTGTTAACAAAACTTAAATGGAAAGTAAATAATAAGTGAATAATAAAAAAGTGAGAATAACGAAGTCTGGTCAATATAGATCTGAAGAAAGTAAAACTTAAAGTGATTAATAATATTATAAAGTCGACAAAGTAATATTAATTGTTAAGAGGACATTATAAATAATTATAATAGCTTAAAGATTAAACAATTTTTATTTAATCCTAGGTTTAAACTCACTTAAAATAATTGCTGTTACACTATAAACAATAGAAAAATCGATCGAAAGACTTAGAAGAAAAATCTCCACAAAAATATTATAAACATTTGATAGAACGATTATAAACATTATATTTATGTCTTTTATCTTTTTACATTTTATTAACGTTAGTTAATGTTTCACGAATATAATCGTGTTGCAAATATTACTTTGTTACTGTTGCAAAATCATATCATTTATCAGTATAAATTTTCAGTAAAAAGAGATGGAAAATTGTTTAAACGTTTTAAAGAATGTCTCACCTGAGGGAACTTCAATGCTAACGAGGCAAACACACATTTTCATTTTAATCTGATGTACCAGACTCCGCTCGTCCGGTTGGAAATTGGTACAAGGACGACCGTTAGATAGAAACAACCAAGTGTACTGAATTGTCATTAACATGTAATAGTAGCAATAAAGCGTCGCTTTTATAGTAGCACTTCGTATGAACATTCGAATTTACGTAATGCAATAATAAATAGGAGAAATATTTGAAACATTGTATATCTTGATTCTTAAAATTCTCTCTTTAAATAAACTAAATACAATATTAAATTAAATACGATATTAAACAAAATGTAATACACGCGTGTAAGCACTTTTTATCAATTATGATTAAATTGATTGAGTAATAATAAAAAAAAAATAATTAAAAAAATTGATTGAGTAATTTTTTAATTGACAAAGTGAACTTTATTTTAGTTCTAATTTTTATAAAGAGACGTTTATGGAAGTGAGAGTTCACATAAAGATGAGTTATCTATAGTCTGTGGAATCTATACATTTATTTAAGAATGACTAAATAAAATACCATAGCGTAAACAGATCAGAGAAAAAATTAAGAATATTGCGAGATTGGTCAGTTCCCTTGCTCGACTATAGCTACCGGCGATCTGTCAATCAGCTGCGCGGAGCGGGGGGGGGGGGGGGGGGGGGGGGGGGGGGGGCGAAAGAGGGGGAACGGGAATCCCGATCCTTTCTCGCCACGTGCGATTCCTTCGGATTCGTGCACTATAGCTTGAGTATTCGCTTATTGTGAATAAAATTGTTTTATAATGTATAATATTATAATCGACAATAGAACTTCGTGATTATCATTATTATTATTGTTGTTGTTGTTGTTGTTATTTTTATTAAAAATATTAGAGAATATAATCAATTTTTCGTACGTTTAATAATATTTATTATACAATTTAATTTCGTTACCTGTGACCTCTAGTTAGCGTGATGGCAATTTGTAAATAACATTTCTAAAAAATATATGTCTCAAATGCTTATTAAAACTCAATACGACATTATTCGACATTATAGACCTAATTAACTAAATTTGTAAATATTAACAAAAATTTCATTTCTGTGTTAAAATTAATGTTCCACTTTATACACAATTGACCGACTTTTGTTAAAAATATTTATTACCAAATCATAGAAAATCGTAGCTAGTATTTGAATTTGAATACGCAGGCGCACAGCGCTTCCCGTCGAAATGTTCTTCAGCGTCTCTGAAAATTCTTCCGCGCGCGAAAGTTGCAGGCCGTTGCGTGCACCTTCGCGCGATTATTTGATCTCGAATTTTGGCCATGGAACGCCGCCACGGCGGATCAGTGCGCCTCCCGGCGCGCCAAGAATTCGCCTCCGCGATCGCTGAAAAAAAGCTCCGTTCGTTCGTTCGTTCGCCTGTCCAGTCCCCGTAAATTTCACTTTCTACAAGCCGTCCCCCCCTGTGCACAGTTGTATACACTTTCAATTTTAGGCCTGGCGTCGAACGCGCGGCGAAAAACGCGCTCACCGTGACTTCTTATTTCTTAGTCAGCAGCAGCTATCCGGCGTCCGCGGGGCCGTTCAGTCACCCGCCGTTTCAATGGAGTCCGTTGACTTTTACCTTTTTGCTGTCTACGAAAGAATGTACATTTAGCGCTGAACGAGACGCGCGATGTTTTATAAACTGCTCCGTGTCCGGTGTCGCAATCCGCGGCGGATCTTCGACGTCGTTCGACTTCCTCGCACCTGGCGGCGCGCAATGGTGTTCCGGAATGCGCGAACTTTCGACAAAAGCGCGCGACCTTGAATGACAATAATGACAATGGAACCTTGAATACGCGTTTACCGATTAATGTTAGTAATAACTATTACAACTAACGATAGGAATATAAGTGCATTGGTAAATAGTAGAATTTTATTTTTTTGAGGTTAATTAGTAAACGGAGCACAATCGCGATAATTTATTCTTGATTATAGTTACAAAAATATACTAATATTTTCCATTATTTAATAAAGGTCTGGAGTTATTTTATGAAATTCTAATAATATTAAAATTCTAATATTGAAATTCTAATAATAAATTCTAATAATACTAAAATTCTAATAATATTGAAATTCTAAAAATATAGTAAAATATATCCAACTCCACTGCTCTATATTTCCAGCGCCCGGAGTGCAATCCTGTCCACGAACAAACGACCTCGCGCAGTACAACAGATGCGTGCTGCAACAATTGAACGCGATCACACCTTACCTGGCTAAGGGAATACCTGCGTTGAAGCTCCCCGCGCTGGATCCTTTATACCTTCCGTCGCTCACGGTCGACAGAAATCTGGAAGCATTGAAGATCAAGGCCAATATGAGTCAGATACGCGTGTACGGCGCGACCAATTTTCTCATCGACGATTTAAAGGCGAACCCTAACGATCTCACGGTGGCGATCAAAGTTCAGCTGCCGCACATCCACGTGAACGGCGACTACGACGTGCAGGGGAGGCTGTTGCTGCTTCCGTTGAACGGTGGCGGTAATTTCAAAGGAAACTTTAGTGAGTATTTTATTAATTCTTTAATGGCATAGATGAAAGCGTAGGAAGGATACTTGATAATAAGGCAGTTATGTTAATGTCTACGCAGAAGTGGGGGTAATGTAGTTTCCCTATTGGCGGACATGATCGATCACACTTTCAAAATCGCACAATAATGTTGAGCCAATCTACTGTGCACGGCTCTCGCATGGAACCTTTCTCTTCCACAATTCACTGCACCCAATAGGGCTGCATTTTTCTTTCAAGCAACACTTGTTCGTTTTTGCACCGCCGTGATCGCGGCATTCCTATCACTTTAACTGCTACATATTGCGCGTACATGGCCACGAACATTTACCATATATATATAGTAAATGGCAGAATTTAATTGGTAGACCAGAACTGAAAAAACTTTGTTAACAGTAGAACTACCAAAGCAGTAATGAGAACTGGTTTCTAATTGTTTTCTTTCGCAGTTAATGAAATTGTTGAAGCAAATTCGTAGAAGACGTAATTTTGTTATTTATTATAACAATTCGTCGCGGTTAGCAAAGTTTCACTGTGGTGAAAATATTATCTTGTTATTGAAAGTTGTGATTTTATTGCAGAGATCTGCGGGAGTTTGTACAATGTATAATTCGTAACTTTTATTTTTTAGCCAACACGGAAGCACAGGTGACTGCCCAAGGCAGAGAAGTCACCGACAAAAATGGCGTCCAGAGGCTCGAGATCGACAAACTCGTGACCAAAATTCGCGTCGGCGATGGAAACATCAAACTGAAGGCGCCTCCCTCGCATAGCATAGCTGGTATTGTATTTTTATAGTAAAATACGCTATAGTATAATAATAGTATAATATAGTGTAGACAGTAATACACGCTACAGTATTTTTATGTGGGTCCAAAATATATTTTTGTAACTTCATCGTGTCATTCGAACTTTGAATTTTTACAGGTATCAATTGATAATACATCTACTAACTTTCAAACAATATTAATAAAATATTGCATAAAGCTTGCACTAAAAGGATCCTGATATTATATCATTCAACTTTCTCCTTTACAAAAATTTTGTCCAAAGCATCGTTAACGAGATATTAACGAAAAACATTGACCAATAAGAGGCGAGCTCCACTGGCTCAATGCGGCCGAGCCAACAAGCTTCTCTCATTGGTCAATTCTTTTTTTTAATAACTCGTTAACGATGCTTCGGACAACATTTTTGCAAAGGAAAAAGTTTCTTGAAATGATGTCAGGTACAGAAAGAGCTTATGAGACACCTTATATACTTTCCTTCTGTGCATTGTACTAAAACTTTCCCCTCGGATTTCTCGTTGCAGCCGACGCAGCCGCGACGTTCTTCAATTCGAATCCTCGCCTGGTCCTGGACATCGCCAGCCCGATCATCGAGGACACCGCGGCGACAGTTAGCAGAGCGCTGGCTGCCAGAGCGTTGGGTGTGCTCACCAAAACCGAATTGCTTCCCTAGTCCACCGCG
>NW_027583223.1:0-2623 GCF_028453695.1 Augochlora pura
GAGTTAGACTACTAAAATTCTATCCTCGAATTTCCACCGTTCCTTGAGCATCCTCGGAACACGCTGCTTACCCGTAGCTCGTTATTATTAAGCAATCATTAGTCGCTCCCGATGCAGATCTCCGATTCCTCGTTCGGCACAGCGGAAGTCTCGGAATTCGCCGTAATGAGAGACTACTTTGCGCTCGTTAATTTCACGGGGGAACCTTATCCACGCGGCCTTTTATTACCGAGCGTTCCGCGAAACTTATTCATTATCCAAACGACTCGCCGCTCTCCTCTACCGTCTTCCGAACTCGCGAACTCGAATTACCGATGTTCCTTCCGGCGAACAAATCCACGTTCTGTCGCCGCGAAAAAATAGTTCAACCCTTTGCGCTCAGAGCTAATTTAACCGCAAAGCTAAAACAATCTTTTCTAGATTATATTATGTATATTTTGTGTCGCGAAGAGCGGGTTGTAAATGTGAAGTTTGGTTCTCTTGACTCGTGCAACAGTTATGTTAACCCTTTGCCCTCGAGTGCCTCTGAAGCGCCAATGAAAATTGTTACATAATTAACAAAATAACGTTGACATTATTAAATACGAGACTCAATCTCATATAGCAAATTATATTAAGTATTATACTACAGCTGGTCAAAATAGCAATTTCGCACAAATCTAAAACAATTTTTCTAAATTATGTTATAAACATTTTATATGACCAGGTACAGTTTATACATACGAAGATCGGTCACGTGACTCGTGCAACAGTTATGCTCTCGACAATTTCTTAAATATAAATTTTGTTGATATAAAAATAATTTCATATTATTTATTGTATCGCCATAAAAATAATTTCGTATTTATAATTAAAACAACATCGAATGCAAAGGCTGTCACAAGTTTTCGAATTTTCCATCGATGCGCCGCGAATTCTCAGCCGATTCCGCCGAAGGCGACCGATCTCCTCCGGCTGATCGACATTAATTAACATCTGGCCGTCCGTATCGAGAAAATAAACGAGCGCGGCGCGCGTCCGACGAATTCAATTAATTCCCGGTGTGATTTCGCGCTGGCATTAATTAATGACGGGCGCCGCGGCGAGATGCGCTCGCCGGACTATTATTCAGACACGATGGCGAGCTTTCATAGAACTGGATACAATAACCGAAACGCTATTAATAACAACGCGGAAAGAAAATCACAGAGGATCTATCGAAAAATTATCGCTCAATTTTTCAGATATCGCGTCAAACCGCGGCGGATGATTCGCGAGCCATTAACCCTTTGTCGGTGTCCCCGCAGCGGGGACATTTTTAAATCGTCACAAAAATCGATGTCTCCGCATCGGGGACATTTTGAAATCGTCACAAAAATCGATGTCTCCGCAGCGGGGACATTTTGAAATCGTCACAAAAATTGTAGTCCTTTTACCAAAAAAACCTTTGAAAATCGTAACATTGACAACACAGTATACTTTCCTACACCACGTGACAATTTCCAACAAATTCTCCGCGTTTAGATTAATTAGCGACTGTACCAACCCACAGCGACCATCAATTCACTTTAAATTCTATGAAATAAAAATAACCGCGAGACGCTAAATTTGCTCCGAGCAGCTGGCACTCTCGAGCGCGAAATCTGCCGACTGGAAAGGGTTCATTTCTGTTTAATACAACAATTAACGTCGCTCGGGGGAGCGGAGAAGTTGGCGAACAGTGGTACCGGTGCTCAAACATTGATGTTAATCCCTGTTTAAGGTAATTGTTGTTCGTAAAATGCAACGCAAAATTGCTTTCAGCAAACTTGCTCCGTACCCCACTCTTCTATCGTCGGCGTCGTTGCAATGCCAACGGTGTAACGCGAATAATAATGATTAATTATCACTGCGGACCGGCCACTGAATAGTACATCGAGCTCGATGCCACGAGCATTGTTCTGTTAATTGGGAAACAATTAGAACGGCCGCTCTACGTAGGTACGTCCGCGAGAGGGGGGCGGGGAGGGGGCCAATGTAAACCTTGCGCGTCGATTAATATTCATACAGCGACGCCGTTAACATATTTTCGCCCCGCGCCGTTCGTTTTACAATCGATCATCTCGAACGCTGGAAATTATGAAATTTTGTTGTCGTCGCGATAGCGCAAAGTGAACTGTTTTAAAAAATTTAGTGACATTTGAGGAAAAGTCAACTTATATTCATAATTATTTAAATTGTTTCACAAAGATTTGGTGATTTTATCTAGTTTGGGACGTCTTTAAGACGTTTTTAAGACGTCTTTAAGACGTCGCGCTTTAGATATCCTTTTAACGTCTCAAATAGCTAAATCGAAAATAGCAATATATTAGAATTGATTATTTAACAAGTGTAAAAAATATTTAATTATCGTTAGTTTGAAGGTGCTATTTTTTAAATATTTTTAGCAAAGATTTTATAGCGATATTTGATTAATGATTCAAGAGATATAACAACTTGTTAATGTATTCTTCATACTGCACCACTGTGCGCCGGTTGTTTCAAGGATGGTATCGCTCGGATGCACTGCGAAACAAAATTAAACTCCGCGAATTCCTTAACTGCGATTAATCAACACCGAATTAATTGAACGCGAATTCTCCGGCAAATTGATCCGTGCGCCACG
>NW_027583224.1:0-2622 GCF_028453695.1 Augochlora pura
AAAATAACTGCGTAAAACTAAACTACTGTTCTACGGAAGAACAAATCACGGATATGATGACAAAGCCCCTAGATGTTAAGAAATTTGAAAAATGTAAATGCGAATTGGTAATATGAAAGTGAGTCAGCATGAGTGTATGTACGATATGGTATGGTCTGGAATTAAGGAGGAGTGATGTAAATAATTCCAGAAAGTGATGTGAACGAATGTGCAATATTGAATGGTCAGGAATTAAGGAGGAGTGTTGAGTGAATGAATAATTCCTGAAGGTTGGTACGAGTGAAATATGTAAGTTGGTACAAGTGAAAGTATGTAGGTTGGTACAAGTGAAAGTATGTAGGTTGGTACAAGTGAAAGTATGTAGGTTGGTACGAACGGATGCGTTTGTTTCAGATGAGTGGTAAACGAACGGAAGAGTGCACGTGTGAAAGAGAGGATAGCTGTTAACTGCTTACTGTTAGAATAATACATATATATATATCCACAGCAATAAAAATTCACTTTTAGTTTACAATAACAAACAGCAATAACAACAGGAAATCCCCGAGTGACGTCACCCCGAAGCAGCGTGACGATGTGGGCCCGAATGGCCCGCCGCGGATTTATGGCTCGCCGCGAATTTATGGCCCTTGGCCTGGCGACGGTCCCGATGGCCCAAAGAAACGACCGATTTTTCGGAACCCGAGTCCGAGAATACCTCGCGTGTTTTGCACGTGCGGCGCAAGGGATGCGAACCCTTGTTACACGTGCGGCGCAAGCGATGCGGACCCTTGGTCGCTGGTCGTTTATGGGGACGGCGGCATGTATCCTTTCGGGACCGTACAGCACCTGTGGAGGAACCACGTACAGCGACCCGTTCGGCACGTGGAACGGCGTAGTGGTCCATGCAATCATCAGAATAACGCTCAAAAATATCAGGGCTACAGTAAAGCTCTCCTCGAACGAAATCTTCCTACCTTCAGGACATCACTGCTCGCTGAGCAGTGAATATTGTATGGATCCGGAAGATGGATTTACGTACTGGACCAGCCTCCCGGAGGACCAATGCCGATCTCATGAATACGAAGTCCTCTACGAGGGACGGGTAACCAAAATCTTCGCACCAGGAAAACACGACCTCTCGGTGTACACCGTTACCTCGGGTGACACCGCCTTCGCATTGACCAGCACCGGACGAACCCAAATCTAAAAACTCATACGAGAAACACACATTCCCGACTGAAAACTTTATATCTTATAAGAAACCCAGCGTCTATCTCGCTTCTAACGACGAAGAAAAATAACTGTGTCATTTTTCTTTCCCAAGGGAGGAGGTGTAACGTCCGTCGACGTGTGGACTTAGCTTCAAGTTAGCATATAAGACATATTATAATACACTCTAGGAATATAGTTAGCATTAATATACCATAGGAGTAAGTTAGTGTTAACGAATCATAGCATATAGGTTAGCCTTAAGCGACCATAGTATAAGACCTGTCTATCTCCTTCTATCATGCGTCTGTCTCTTTCTATCTTACGTCTATCCTATGTCTGTCTCCTTCTATCTCGCGCCTACCCTATGTCTGTCTCTTGCTAACCACCGCCGTTACCGTTATACCTACCGACAACACGCCTCAAACTTTACATCATCTCTCAGACTTCTAACATAGTTCATACTTTGCGCGCTAGCTTCATCAATATGTATTTCAAAGGGCATAGCCGATTAAGATGGTCAAAACTGCCCTTAGAGGTTTTTCAATGAATCATATACCATTCGATAGCTGACCAATAAAAACTCATCTGTGCAAAATTTTAACCCTGTAACTTATCCGTGAGGGTAGTTACAGGGTAAATTAGATTTCACGGTTTTCCGGCATTTTTCCACCTTTAGCAGCTTTCTAAAATTTTGAAAAAAATATGGCTTATTTTGGACATCAAGCCGGATGTTATAGAATTTTTTCCGATTTTTCAGTTGCAAGCTGTGATTATCAAAAATGAAAAACCCCCAAAAAATCGGAAAATTGAAGATTTCTCGAAAAATTAATATGTGTAAAACTTTTTCATTAATTCCTTGACAAGGTACTATCACGGCTCGTGTACTCAATTTTTCTCAGATTTTTTGTTCGCCTGCAACATTGTCAAAAAAAATGAAAACCCAACGTGTCGGTGTTTTTTTGTTGTCAGAATGAAGCTACTACTTTTCTAGTTTACCGCGAGTGTGGATTAAGTAATTTTAAACGTTATTGCATCGAAACAAACAATTTTTGTACCCTGAAAATGCGAATTAAGCGTGCAAAAAAATTGTAACGAGCGGAATGTATGCCAAAATGTTTCCAATCATTACAACTCAATCGGTTAGCGCAATGGTCAGTTGCTCGTCAACCCTCGCAGGAATCGGACATCCTTTAGTGAGCGCTCCGCTACCTGAGCTTTATTACCCTGCACCTCGAACGCGACAGTGCCGTCAAGATCAGAAGTTCCAAAAATAGTGAAAATCACTACACCAGTAATAAAATTGTGTATTTTACATTTCGTGAAATTAAATATAAAATTAAATAATTAAAAACTAAACAATAGAGTGTGAGTGTAACCCCCAAGGGGTTACGACCCCGCAAAGTGAAAATCCGGAGTGCCATGAACGTG
>NW_027583225.1:0-2621 GCF_028453695.1 Augochlora pura
TCTCTCTCTTTCTCTCTATCACACCGGTCCACCCCCGAGCCAGTTAAGTCTGGCAACCAGTCCTCCGCCGAAAGATGATCCGGTCGCGAATCTTCGGTCGTCCCTTTTATCCGGCCCGATAAATCTTCACGGTGGAGCGCACCAGCCGCGGCAGGGGAGAGAATTTTCACAGCCAAGCCATCGGCTCAACGGATCTGCGCGCGAGTTAGCCGAAATGATATTTCAATCCCGCGAGAAGCACGCCCCGGCTCTGCCGCAGCCGCGACCATAGAGGGGGTAGACCATGGCGCTAATACTGAAACCGTTCGTAGTAACGCTATAGAAGCGACTTTTTTTAACGTAGACGATGATGATTCTAATGAAACAGTCATTCTATTTATTATTGCTAAATGGTGGGAAAAATTTCTAGGTTAGAAAGCTGTCTTCAAGTAAAACCTCATGTCAAATCTTAATCAAAATCGTATCCGCCTAAAATCTAATTGAATTAAAATCAAATTCCATTAAAATACTCGCACAAAACCTCTAACATAACCTCCATCCAAATTCGCATTTCACCTTAAATATTCAACAGCCTCGACCAGAATGTTGTTCGCATAAATTCGAATCGGCACAAGTATTTATTCGATCGAGCATTTCCCGGCACGGCGCCGGACAAAACGGAATTCGTTAGTCCACCTTTTATCCGTCATCCGAATAAAATTTTGGGCCAACTCCGACGGCGACGGCGATGGGTCGGACGAGGGTTCGGCGGAATAGTTGACCGTCGTCCGAGCGTTTCGAATCAATTCTTGCCCCCAGGGGGGGCCTCCGGTATACGGCGCACGTAGGGATACTGCGGCTCCATTTTCCAATAATACGGGCCGGACTTTAATCTTGTCAGTCCACGGACGATGATGTAGAACCACGCGGCGGAACCACGTGAAACTACGCGGTCCCGGCCACCGAAGCGGCCACGGGGGTGGACCTCGGTCGAGTAAAAAAAAAAAGGAAAAAAAGAGAAAAAGAACCGAAAGGAACCCGAGAGGCCGGAAAAAAAACCGGTGAAACGGGGGGGTGAATGGAACCGTGGACTCTGGCCATCGGGCGGGGGTGGGGGTGCGGGACCCGATGGAACACTCCCCGGACGAGTGTATTCCATTGAAGCGGCAACGACGGGGGCTTCTTTTGTCCGCGCGCCGCGCGGCCTCTACCACCCTGAAACGGCCATCGCCGGTATATAGGAGAGGGGGGTGAGGGTACCGGCGCGATGGTCGGAGGGGGCGAGAAAGGACGCGGGGGCCGGGACAGAAATTATTGACGTAATATTGGAAAGCAATAAGGACACAGATGAGAATTGGTCCGAGAGGCCGTTAGATATATGTTAGGCCGTACGTGGACCGGTCGGGGGCGACGGTTAAACGCGAATTTTCGTCTGTGCACCTGTGGGATCCAATAAAGTCATGGGATCCGTCGGTATTTTATTCGTCTCGGCGGCGAATTAAGGGCCCGCGACGATGAGCAGCGGGACTTTACGGGCACCGTCGCCGCGCGTTGAATTTCAAATTCGCCCGCGTGGTTTATTCGGCTGTCTTCCGCGAGATAACCTAGCTGCCGGATTTTATCCGTTTTACGGCGGGAATTAGTGGATCTTCTGCAAAATTGCCGGAACGTTTTGTGAATTTTATTGTATCGTTTTATTAGGTTTGTTGTAGATGTGGTAATCGTTTGAAGTCGAAGCTGCTTCGGTTCTGAATATAAGGTACTTTTACAATGTTTTAATTTTACGTGATTTGTTAATACAATTTATGCTTGTGAAATTTAGTTTATATAATTGTTGTACTTTCAACGGTTCTTTGAAAAAGAATTTGATGATTTTTTATTAGCCATCCCTTGCGGTAAAAATTAATTCAATCTCCAAAACAGAATTTCTCCTATCATCTCCCACATTTATATTAATTATTATATTCTTCCGTATAATGAACTAGGCAAAAAAAAATATTTATATTATAATACAGTTTCCAAAGAATCGTACAGTGTTTTTTACAATCATTTCCATAAGCACCCAAGGTGGACAAAAATATTTCCAACGCTACCCCATAAGTGAATTTCAACAAACAGAATTTTTTAAGTCCTCTACATATTTTTTAACAATTTAATTCCGTTCCAAATAATGCGCTAACAATTTTTAAACTCTATTTTTGTATTTGATAATATTCTAACAATATCAGCGACGTTTTCTTAATCGCGCCATCGCGAATCGTTTTATGACCGCGAAGCATTCGGAACGAGAACAACTGCATATGCTAAGGTCGGATTTGGGACCTTTGGTAACCGTTGACAATGGCGCCTGACTACGGGGAGATCCGCGGCACAATAGTCAAAGCGAAACCGCCGCAGAGTTTCTCATTCTATTCTAATTTGTAATTCGCGGGGGAGGGTTGCTGCGGCACGTACGAAACTGCTAATCAGACACGCGGGGTAGGGGAAAGGGAGAACACCTTTCGGTATGAAACAATGGCGAAGAGTTTTCGGCTGGTACGATTTCCGCGTTAACACTTCGACAATTTCCGCCTCGAAGCGGCATTAATGAAGTTTACCTGCATTGCGAGACACCTTTGCTGCTATTCTCGATGCGGGGATGG
>NW_027583226.1:0-2620 GCF_028453695.1 Augochlora pura
AATTTAATTACAATTCTACCCACAGGTATCGTTTCGCCTGCGCCTAAAAATCAGTCAATCTGCCCAGCAAAAATGCCCCCACTCGAACCACTAAATAAACACTCGAACAATAACGTTTCTGCAAACAATTCTGCACAAACGTCTCTCAAAACTTGGCAAACGAAATTGGGAAGTTGCATAAAGTTGCTCGACGGCGCAGCAGAACGCACCGCAAGGTGAATTTATGATTATTGTATTCGAGGGGAAGCTGGACAGTTTAGCGTAGCGGAGCAACTGGTTCGCGCCTATTTCCGTGGGAGCCCGGTTGCGTGTGCATCGGAATTGCATACGCGGCGCAGCTTGTCTGGGGGACGCATCGAACTTCCTGCGAGCGGATCCGGACACACAGCCGGGGAGGATCTCGAAAGTTCCCGGCTATCATGAATTCCAATCCCGAAGTTTTCCGGGTGGAACTTGTTCCCCTGCAGACGACGACGACGACGACGACGTCGACGACTACGTCGACGGCCGTGAGTCTCCCGGCCGATTCCGGCTGGTCTCGTCGTCGCTGTTCGAAGCAATTTCGTCCGGGGCTGACTCGTGTCTCTTATCGGCGCGGATCCTTTCCGCGAGACAGGAAAAACTTCCCGCGATAAACAATTTCGTCGTCCGTCGACGGGCCCTAACCTCTCCGCCTGCCTGCCTGCCTGCCTGCCTCCCTCATCGCCCGATCGTCTAACGTAATTTCTTCCGCGGAGAAATGTTTCCCGGGCCGCTTAATTACTTTATCGCGCCGCTTCGCCGCCCGGCGAACGCTAATCTCTGATAAACTGCGCGCGCGGCGAGACATAGTGTGGGCCCAGGGAAAAAGTTCCGACGCGGCACGGAACTGCTGTTCCTTAATTACGCGACTTAAACGAGTTTCGCGACAGCTCTCGCTCCGCCCACTTCCTCCCGCCTGTCCGTCTTTCTGGCCGGCTCTCTTACTCGACCCTCTCCCGTCTTTCGCAAACCGGTCTCGAAAATCATTTTTTACGGTATGGAAATTAATAACAAGAATTCGCTCGCTTCTGCGACGCCGGCTGTTCGAGCGCTTCTAGATCGGCTCGAGAACGCCGCGATAACGAGATGGAAATACGGAAAGTTTGCGCCCGATACCCTCGTAGAACCGGAAGTGGAGCAACGGCGGCCCGATGCTTCGCCGATTGTTTCCTGCCGGATTCTACGGTTCGGTCAAAGCTACGTCAGAAATGGCTCTCGATGGAACGATGCGTAACTTTCACGGAGACAGAGGAATGAGAGTCCGAGGACGGACGTTTCGTTGCTGCAATACTCCTCTTTAAGTACACAGGCTTTTCGACATGTCGAACACAGACGAATTTCGCTAAAATCGTGGCTGGAATAGAAATAATTTGTTCGTTATACTTTATATCTTATTTATCAATGATCGAAGTATGGTTTTCCTGATGTATAGTTCTCGTGAAAGTATACTAGTTCATTGTTGGTTATTTCAAACATAAATTTCTTTAGCCCTTTTCAATAATTCTTTTCTAACAATTTCCGAGATTATAGTGCTATTATACAATGCTTATTTTTAACTACTAGATTAAGAAATGATATATATATCTCAATATAATAAATTTATTATATTTTATTCTAACGATAGAGGCACATCATTCATTTAAAGTAAATAAAAATCGCTGCTTCTGCCCTTCTCTTTCTATAGTAAAAATATAATTTTCGCATACGTTAAATAATGCATAAAACCCCAGATTTTATTAATTCACGAGAAGAATGAATACGTGGATGTCAATGAAAATAATCAAAGATTGTAAGAATACTGTCGTCGACTGTTAATATATAGTAATCGAGACGAATTCGCGAGCGTTGCTGAAACAACCGAAAGCGTGGGAACGCCATTATCGCCTAAGAACTGCCTATCGAATTAAGTCTGTTAAAAGTCGACGGCGGTTTCGAAGCGTGTGAGAGGATGCATATTGCAGCAAAAGGGCTGTCGCATCGCGACGTGACGATTCGGAAACGAGCCGAGAAAATGCGCAGGGGTTCGGGTGGCCCGCGGCGATGACCTTTCGACGATACCCGCAACGGGGCGGGAAGCGGAAAGCGGGAAACGGAAACGCGGACACGAGCAATAACGCCTGGCCTGCGGAGCAGGCTGGTACAGCGTTTGGCAGATCGCCGGCCGGAGATAAAATAATCGCTTAGCGAGCGGAGCAAGACAGGACCGCCCGAGTCTGCGGATCCCGGCGAGGATGCTGCGGGCAGATCGTCGCGGATACACGGTCTCTCCTCCTTGAGATTAGAACCGGGGTCCTCGTTTTTCAAGCGCCCATCTCCTCCTCCCCCCCCCCCCCCCCCCCCCGTCGCCTCCTCTCGCCGCCCTTCTGTGGGGTCAGCTCGATCCACTGCTATCGAAGGATTGATAAAGTCCCGAAAGAGGAACGCGCGGCCCCGGGGCACCGCGTCGAAACTGATTAAAGATCGAGGGTGGACGATCTCTCTCCGGTACGTTTTATTTCGAGAGGACACTCGTTCGGAACGGAGTCGCGTGACGATACATGCCGCAGATAGGAGCCCGGGGAATCAAGGCGGACGATTAGTCTCTCTCTCTCTCTCTCTC
>NW_027583227.1:0-2620 GCF_028453695.1 Augochlora pura
CATTTGTAGGGTTTACCCCATGGGTCTTTGTCTATTAGCTCAGTAAATTTGGTCCACGCCTCCCCTTTAGCTATATTGATCTCCACTTTAAGTTTCTTCTTCATGTTGTTATATATATTTTTTAGCCTTAATGTGTCATCGATGTCCGTATGCCTGCCTCTGGCCCTCTGGTATATTCTCCTGGCTTTAATTACCTCCTTTCTTGCCATAGCTGTCCTTTCGTTCCACCACCAGACCGCTTTTTTGTGGTGGGATGATGGATGGATTTTTTTACTCGCCTCTTTGACAAATCTTGTTATGCTCAAGATATACCTGTCAATATCTTCTTTCGTATTCATGTGTATTCCGTCTTTCGACCACGTCCATTCTTGGTATATATTAGTGAAATTATCTATGTTTACTCTTGCTTTGATAGGTTGCACATTCCTATGGTCACTTTCCTTGTCACTATCTTTATGTATAAATACGTGTTTTAGATACTTGTGATCTGATGCAGTATAATCGTCCAGAATTACGCTCGACTTGAGTTTTGTTAACCAGTCTTTTCCACATAATGGCTATGTCTATGAGTGATCTGTGGCCATTCCTATCGAACGTATAATCCCCTTGGCTCCTAATGGGCATCATATCCTTTTTCATTGCCATTTCGATTATATCATATCCTCTACTGTCCGTGTATTTCGAACCACATAGAGTTGACTTTACGTTAAAATCCCCTAGAATAATGACATTATTTGATCCAATTCTGCTTACTTCATTTTCCAGTGCCTCTAGGATCTCGTTAAAACCATCCATGGGAATGTTGGGTGATATATAGCCACTAAAAATTTTAAGTTCGTCAATGGTGATGGCCACAGTCCCTTTACCTCTGAAAACACTTTGTATATTATAGCCCTTCTTGGTTAGTGTGGGTGTCGCCCAAATCGCTGCATCCTGGTAGAGGTCGTCATACCAGTCACCAAGTATCCTGTGCGGCTCCGATATGACGGCTACATCAATTTCTTTTTCCACGGCAAACTGGGTCATTAAATCATGTGCCAGCTTGCACCTATGCAGATTGATCTGTAAAATCGTCAGTACGTTATCGGATGATCTCGCCATAGTTTTGATATTTTAGCGGATTCACTTAGTATATAGTTAAATAAATTAAATTAGAGAGATAATTACTTATCGGGCAATACGTCAAAATATATATCAGCAAATAATACCTTAGTCAATGTATGCTTATTCAATACTTCAATAAGTAAATAAATATATATATGTAGATAAATAGATAAACGTAGATTAATAAATAAATATGTGATATAAGTCTCCAATAAGTCGTCAATATAGCTGTTAAGAGTATAAAAGGAGATTTCTGGCTCGTGCCAGATCCTGGTCCGAAAATTTATCCGACTTTTCCCCCTTAGCCTTTTCACTTTTCTGTAGGGAAGAGTCTTTGTCAGGGCCAATTCTGCTCCTAATTCGATTGGCTCGAGCTTCATTCAGTGCCTTTCTGTAGGCCGGGCATCTGAGATTTCCCTCTCTATGACCTGCAGTCTGGCATATCGTACATCTGGGTTCCTCATTTTTGCATGTGTTAGTGTGGTGCGCCTCACCACATCTCCTACAAAGATGCGACCTATCAGGCCCTTCACATGCCTTCGCTAAATGCCCGTACTCCCGGCATTTATAGCATTGTAGGACATCTTCTCTCATTTGGATGAGGCATTTGCTCCATCCAATTTTGATGTTCTTCTTCTCCATCAATTTATCTGCTATACGTGAAGGCGCTATAATCGTTGCATTGCGTCTACCCGCAGGGGCTGGTCTAATCGCTTTAATCGCCACCAGTTTTGCCTCGTCCTCAGATAGGTACCCCTCAATAGCCTTCCTAATTTCCTCCTCTCGGACATCCCCGTCCATTTGCTTGAAGTGGAGAATCTTCTGGTCCCTCTTATTTAATCCTATTCTGGCTCTTGCTCCTGTAATTTTCTCATTAATTAAAGAATTAAAATTATTAATTTTGGCATGTCCCCCTTTAACCGTAAGGACAACATCCCCATTTTTACTGGCTTTAACGCTAGCAATTTTAATTCCCTCTTTGTCTATATCTATATTACTCTTCATGCTCCTCAGCGTTTCCGCAAAGGATTGTCCTGACGACCTGACGATTATGGTCCCTGTCTGATCACTTCGCCCCAGGCTCTTATCCGTTGTTACGAGCCGAGGGGCCACTGCACACGTGGCCGGAGGTAAATGATTTGTGCGGAAATTTGAGAGGATTTCGTGGACTGGCCGATGTCTCTTTCACCACCGGGTCGCCACATTAGTAGGAAAGGGTTCGCGGACTGGCCGTTGCCTCTTTCATCAACGGGTGGCCGCCTCAGTAGGAGGTTCGTGGACTGGCCGATGTCTCTTTCACCACCGGTTCGCCACCTTAGGTGTAGGGATGTTTCACGGACTGGCCATTGCCTCTTTCATCAACGGGTCGCCGCATTAGGTGTAAAAGGTAGGAGATTGCGTGGACTGGCCGATGTCTCTTTCACCACCGGGTCGCCACATTAGGTGTAAAGGTAGAAAGGTGCGTGGACTGGCCGATGTCTCTTTCACCACCGGGTCGCCACATTAGGTGTAAAGG
>NW_027583228.1:0-2619 GCF_028453695.1 Augochlora pura
ATTTCGTTTCGCTGTATGCCTCTGCGCGGCCATATGGCAAGCCACGGACGAGATTTTCGTAGGGGGGAAAAAAGTTCTGACGTCTACGTTAGAATAATTTTTAACTTGATTCCCGGAGACCTTCCACTGAGCGCACTCATTACGAAGTTGACGCGTTCACCGTGGCCATCCGCTCCACCTGCGCCCGGGGTCCCCCGAGGGTCATCACCTCGACCACCCTTCCCATGCAATTAGCACAAATGCGACCTCACCCGAGGTGTTTCAACGCGTCCGGAATTTCCTTAACGAGAGCGACGCCGACGCCAGAGAGAGATTCGTGTCTGGTAACGCGTGAACGTAAACAGCTCTCGCGTTTCGCGATTCGCCACTTGCCCGGTTCATTGTATCGGATCGCCCGCGTGATTTCTCGATGCTCTGTTCCCAGAACAATGCAACGATATCGTCAAGTTCCTTTGACTCTCGTCACCGACTCGATTCTGCCAAAAATGCCTGCGATCCACGGTCTATATATTAACTCTTTCATTACGGGTGCCGACTATAGGCGGCGAACACGTGACGATCTATTTGTTGACTATATAAGTCAACGTATAATCAACTGTTGACTCTAATCGATGCGTATGGGACCACCTATGCCGACTCACGCTGGTAAAAAGAAATGTACTGCACCGATAGAGTATCTCTTGATTCTATTGACCCATATTGGATTAAATCCTAATAGAAATATAATCTACGTACGAAAGCACTTCGCGGCGCGGTGATCCGTACAGGGGCGTCACTCCGGCGGCGCGGACTGCCGTAAGGAAAGGGTTAAAGATTGCAAAACTAAGTTGTCGCTTACGGATCACTCGCTCTGGTCGTTGATCGACAGGGATCGTCGACAATGGAACCAGGTGAGAAAGACCGTGGCAAAACCGGACGGCCGTGAATTTTTCTAACCGGCCGATCGGTTATTCGCCGGCCAAGTAAATTAGCTACTCGACAAACAAGTGCCGGGCGCAAATATTAGACTGTTTATTGAAAACAATATTCAATATTTGCCGAGGGCAAACGACCACGGTTATTTCGGCCCGGTAGAACCAAGGCAATCCCGTCGTTCGGTATTTAGTATTTAACGAGTTTCTATATTCTTGCGCGAGCCCCGTTCCCCCGATTTATTCCAGGCGGAAATGGGAGACCGGCCACCGGGAACTGTGAGTCCCAGGAACGAGGACAATCCGTCTACGACCAGATGCGCGATTGTGCCAAGAATCGGGTGAGAGAGGAAGAGAGAGAGAGAGAGAGGGAGTGACTCATACCACCGATGCATAAAGGGACTCGAACGGTCGAGGACCGATACGCGAGTACCACGTTTGCGAACCACCTAGGCGAAACTGTTTGGTTTAATCGTTTCTGGCTGGTTTGTCGCGCGTCCAACATTCTTCGACAGAATTTGTCGCTGATCAACGAATGTGGGTGACACCTATTCCGCCTGCGTTAACAATAGACCGACAAAGGCCCGGCGATTGCTCCAGAAATCGAGAGCCAACCGAGCGCGCCTTGTTAGCGTGCCAATGCACTCTCGGAAATCCTAATCTCTCTAAGGCGCCTATTTTAATCGATTCTACCGAACCAGATGTATAGAACATGCAAAACATTAGAGTATCTTCTCTTTCTACCCTGCGGATCCTAATTTAGATCTCGCCGATCAAAAGTAGACTTTCCTTGTTTTGTCGGAAAAAATGCGATGTCCGAAAAATCTTCGAACAGAAGATGCGACTTCCGGCACTGAAAAAAGGAAAAGTTAATACTTGGAGTGAAAAACAGGGAAGTCGAAAGCTTTAGAATTTCGAAGGCTGCCGCGGATATTTATCCAAGCACGGTCCCGCCAATTTTATCGAACGGAATTCGCCGAGACAACGAGCAGACCGTCGCGGCGCGGCGGATCGGCGAACGACGTCGATAAATTGAATCGGCGGGCGAGACGGGAAAAGCGTCGTTTAGGGGCGTCGTGGGCGTACGCGGGAAACAAATGTCCCGGCTAAATATTCATACAGCCGGGGCCGTCTTCGAATTACAACTTAATACCGACGGGACGCGGATCCCGATGTATTATTCACGCATGGCCGGCCGATATCCATCAGGTCCGTGAAAAGGGCTGACTAACCTGAACCCGGCAGGCGGAACTGATAATCGGGATCGGTCGCGCGGAAATCGTAAACGGCCGCGATAAAAATCGAGCTTCGACGGTGAAACTGGAAAACTGGAAAACTGAAAATCGCGAGCGATCCGACCGCGGTTGTACGAGTTCGAAGACACCTCGCCGAGAAACGCGGCTGCCGAACGATGTCGGCGAATTGGTCTCGGACTAACAGATCGCGGCGTTTACGGTTACAGTCTTTTAACCCATTCGCTGCCAAGCCCAAATTATACGAAGTCATTCCCATTGCCATTTATATTTCATCGTTTATATTTTATCATTCTCTATAAGAAATAAAGTATTATTTTTGTAAAAAATTTTATTTGTTGTATTCTTTCAAGTTTTTTACATATTTATATTTATGTTTGTGGCCACGAAAAATTTGCTAATTCAGAAGCCTGCATGTTATAATATATTTAAAGTAGGACGAGTATACTCGTCCT
>NW_027583229.1:0-1467 GCF_028453695.1 Augochlora pura
ATAAATTTTTTCAAGGTTAATATTTGTTTCTACGAGGGACGGAAGATATCCCGGAACTTTTTAATAGCTTCTGTTTATGGGAGCGGTTTCTGCAACTTTTATTAAAAAAGTTCTCGCTTGTAAATTCCAATTCTGGCGAAAAGTTACGCAAATTTTCTGTCGAACAGGATTTGCGATTTTTTTCAATTTATTTTTCTATATTGATTCAGAGTTGACAAATCGAATTTTCTCGCTACCGGTTTTACACCCCTTTACCCCCTATATTCAATTTTTACGTTTTTTAACCTCGATTTGAAATATTCAAGTGGATTAAAATTTGCTGTGCACTGCTGGTATTTAATTATTGTTTTTAACAAGTGGCGAGATTTGTATATAAAATATATAAAAGTAATTTAGTAGATAAAAGGGGCGATGA
This sequence comes from Augochlora pura, assembly GCF_028453695.1. Taxonomy (NCBI): domain Eukaryota; kingdom Metazoa; phylum Arthropoda; class Insecta; order Hymenoptera; family Halictidae; genus Augochlora; species Augochlora pura. The sequence goes on from NW_027583229.1 coordinate 416, forward strand.
TAAGTATGTCAAAATAATTTATTGTCACGAAATTGTTCGTATAAAAATTCTAGAATACCTGTTTTTGTCACGAATTTATTGTCACGAAATTGTTCGTATAAAAATTCTAGAATAACTGTTTTTGTCACGAAATTGTTCGTATAAAAATTCTGGAATACCTGTTTTTGTCACGAATTTATTGTCACGAAATTGTTCGTATAAAAATTCTAGAATACCTGTTGCATAATCACAGTTTTATAGCAACCCTTATTAGGGTTGAAAATCCTACAGAAATAAAATAATGACTCTAATAAAAATAGAAGTCAGAATATTTTCAAGAATAAAATACACTTCCATATATATATAGCCACCCTGGTTTCCCCCTCTTTCCGCTAATTCATCCCTTACTCATCTTTCACAAAGAAAGTTTCACCTAAAATTCCGTAAACAGCTCACGATTTTATTACAAGAACGATCGAACGCGCCTCGGTGGCCGCGTTCCGTTCGCAGAACATTTTAATCGAATCGTGCCCGGACCGGGGCGAAACTGTCACGCGCAATGAACCGGTGTTAATGAGATCTCTTTGTGTAATTTTTCGACATTTTATGGAAACGCGTCCCGTAAAATCGATATTTCTGTACAGAGGAATTAATATCACGCGCGGGGTACGCGGAGGGGGTGTCGTTGTCGAGACGACGTTTGATTGATTTCAATTTTCGTTGTACTTCTAGTTGATTGCGGAAAAATTGCTTTTTGCGACGCGCCGCTCTCGCGTTTCCCATAAACCGACGCCAAACAAATGTATCGGACATCAAAGGGTTTCGAGAGCGGAAGAAAAATCCGGCGGAAAATCAACAGAACAAAATCGAAAAACCCGGTGTTTGCATAACTTTTATTTGATCCGTTTTTACGAATATCATTTATCATGCGCGATTTTATACGCGTTCGACGCTATGACGTCCGGTTACGGATAAATGGTTTGGATTTTCATTTAATGCGAGCGATACGCGGTGTCCTAAAAGTCGGTCGGAGTTGCGAAACGAAGGGTTAAGTTTTAATGTGGTATAATAAT
>NW_027583229.1:1567-2618 GCF_028453695.1 Augochlora pura
GCGCGTATAAGCCGCAGGAGTGCCATCGAAACAGGGCTGGAAAAAAGAAGCGGCAGGGGGGAGGGGATGGCGAGGCGAAAGGGGGCGGAGTGGAGGGCGAAAGGGGAGGGAAAACCGAAGAGAGGAAAAGCTCGACGAGCTATATCCCAGAAGGGCTGCCCGGGGACTTTCCCCCCTCGTCGGTGAATTAACTTCTGGCCCGTTAGCCGCGCACGGCCTCGTTAAAACGGCCGCCGAAGGACCGGCCTATGCCGGATACCCTCGGAAAAAAAGGGTTCCGCGCGCGGAAAATTCGGAAAATTCGTTCGCGCGAGACGCCTCGCGAAAAATGGGACGAGAATCGTTGCGCTGCCGGGGCTGGATCGATGTTACTGGGACTTTGGTTTGTTAACTCTATGTTTAGCCGATAATGTATATTAAATTTTTTATTGTTTCATTTTGTTCGTTTTTGGAAAGAATTTTTGCGCCGCGATTTAACATATTTCATTAATTCAATTTATCCGCGCATCGTTTCACGGTAAAACTAGACAAATAAAAAATATATAAAATCAGAAATTAATAACAATATAAAATAAAGTATATAGTGATAGAAAATGCATCCTTTTTAATGCAAAAAAGTAGCACTCTGTTTTATCCTTAACGCGAATAACAAGCGAATTACCGAATTAATTCCGAATTAACCATCAACCTCCTCCATCAAACAATTTACGAACAGAATAAAAAGAATCAGCGAAGGCTCTAAAAATCCTCGATCCGCGGCAATTCCACCTTAACGACCTGATCAACCGTCGAACAGACTTCTCCGTGTCCCGAACGTGGCCGCAGTAAAATCAAACTAAAAGGACGCGTGTCCGAAGGGTTCGGTCTCCTAGATTCGCGAAGAAACCGAGCAACGACTTCGTAAGACAGCTTGTAAAATAAAAAGGATCTCCGCGCTGGAATCCAGGATTAAAGGGCAAGGAGCAGTCCCCGCGGTTGTTACCCCGGATCCCAATTACGTAACTTAAAGTTTTACGCGGCGATTGGACCGTCCAGGGCGGAAAGGTCCGCG
>NW_027583230.1:0-2617 GCF_028453695.1 Augochlora pura
ATAATTCGTCTTGTTGCAGGAGGTCGGATCTCTCGACTCCGTTATACGTACATATAAACTTCGTATCGTGACAGAAAGTTCTAGAGGAATTTTCTAAAGAAACGTATTTTCGTCTCTTAACATTGTCTTATCATCTGTAAAGAGCGTGTGTGTCTGGACGTGCACAAACTTTACATTTGATAACTTATCAGACAATGGTATGAAAACCGACGTCCAAGTTTCGACCACAGCGACGAACACCATGAGCCCGTTAACGCATCGACTGTCGTGCCTCTTTTGAAGAAATCTGTTCCAAACATCGACATTACTTTTTTTTAAATAACTAAATAATAATAAGAAAAATATCCTTTTTTTGTTAATAATGATTAAACTGTGGATTTTATGCATTTATGAGAAATATGTACAGGTGAGATATAGAATAGTGAAGAAATTAGAAGAAAGTAAACATGTTAATATATTAATAATAACTTTGTAAAATTTTTTTAAAAGAGAAATAAGATAGTGTTTATCTTGCATAAAGATCGTCAGTCTAGTAACGAATCTTCAACAAGACACATCGCGGTGAGCCCTCTGATATGAAATATCTCGTGGTTGGCAATAAACATCTTGAAGAGGAGCGTATAAAAATGAATTGAACGACGTATAAAAACGGAATGCCCAGGCAATCGCGGCAGCAAATGAACCGCAGCAGGATCGGTCGACGATTCACCATGTTCTCTCTATTTATCATAATTACTCGTTCTCGAAATTTCCATTGGATCTCGTCGCAGCCCTGCACGGAGACCGCGGCCGTGCTCTATTCTAGACCGGAGCGCTTTCGTTATCGATCTCCGTCAACGTTCTGCCCGTGATTCTGCCAGTAATTCCGCCCACGGCGTGCAAAGTGCTCCGCGCAACAAGTACCTAACGATAAATGACACTCGACTGGGATTTCAAGCATTCCAATAAGCCCCGACACCCTCGGGGCCGAGCCGACGCGACGCGACGCGCGACGGTTCGTTTGCGCTGCGTTTTCCGGTCGACTGACAAAGCGGAGGACATTCGTTCGATTTCAATCAGCTGTTCGTCTTCGCTCTTGTTACATCTACGAAGACCTATTGGCCCGCGGGATCTCGCTTCGGACACGATCCGAATCAAGTTTCGCGACTACGTTTCGTCGATACTTTATCGACTCGATAGGGCGGCGCAGCCAATTACTGTGTTCCGTTTGCCGACTTAAAATAAGCGGGAGCCGCTACTGCCTAAATTTTTCTGCAGGTGTGGTCAAGTAAAATTCGCAATTCCGTTTGATTTTGTGCTGTAATTTTTGACGGAGGTTCAACGAAAATTTTAAGAGACATATGTATTTACAATATTTAACCTTTTGCACTCCGCGCCATCATGGATGTTACCAACCAGCGCTTATAAATAATAATATTATTATATAGTATACGTTATATATGTATATATGTATATGTATATATAATATTATTATAATAATATTCGATTTGTATGGATTTGTAGACATCGAGAAATAGTTGCAAATCGCTAATAAACTTTAATGTTTAATCATATACTAGAATTACGACGTCCCCTGAGACGGGACAACGGAGTGCAAAGGGTTAAGAGAGATGTAATGTTTTACTGTATCTTAATATAAAAATTATACTATATTATTTTACTTTACGAGATAATATTTATTATTAGATAATATCCATAAGAAAACCATTACGTATGTTCCAAAGTAGAACTGGATATGGCGTTTGATTTTTTCATTATTTTGTTTTCAACAAAAGTGTCCCAATCATGGTATCACAGCCCTACACGATTTCGTCTTCATCGTTGCGAAAGGGTTAAGAAAAGAGCGGGCCGGTTGAATCGCGAAAGGGCGGTCGGATTGCGTGTCGATCGAATCGGGATAGATTTCTGGGTCACCGGCGACGCATTCCGAATTTCGTACTCGCCGTGACGTGTCGGCCGACGGATCGATTTGAATTATCCGACGTGTCCTTCCCCCGTTTCTTCGCAATAGTCAGGATTCCTTATGCGAACTCGACCCCCCCCCCCCCCCCCCCCCCCCCCCCCCTCGTGTTCCCAACGTAGCGATCACGCGAGCCGCGTGTACGCTCGTCGATAACGCGACCCTCGTACATCGGGTTCGCCTCCTTTTTTTTTCCCTCCTCCTTCGACCAACTCTTCGTATAAAAATCCCATCGTTCATACACGCGAAGACAGTCTCCATCCTCGGCAACTCGCCCTCCTGCTCCTCCATCCCGTTACCCAACTTAGCCCCCCCTCCCCCCGATCGTTATTAATCACCTCGCTTGTCGTTTTCGAAGGACCTCAAGGTGAATCCGAATGAGAATTTCACTCGCACCGTAAAAGACCGGAGGCGGCTGAATTCGTTCATCCTCTTATCGATTATCAATTCACCGTGGCAGACGACGCGTGTCGAGCTTCGATTTTTCACGGCGAAGCAGCACTACGCTAGTCGTTTGTCCGCGCACACCTATCATTTCTCAGCGCGCTCGATATCATCCTATCTTTTTAACGGGCCATTATGTTTCCGACATGCTTCATTGGTTAACACCGTTGTCCGCCGCCTCGAGGAACGCCGGCCGGGTCGATTTGCTGAATA
>NW_027583231.1:0-2615 GCF_028453695.1 Augochlora pura
GAAAATGCGAATTAAGCGAGGAATATAGGAATATAGGAATTCGGAATGTATGAATGCAGGAAAATGGGAATGTGGAATGTAGAATGTGGGAATGTAGGAATGTGGAATGTAGGAATGTAGGAATGTAGGAATGTAGAATGTGGGAATGTAGGAATGTGGAATGTGGGAATGTGGAATGTCAGAATGTGGCAATTTGGGAACGTACATTCCACCGGTTTTGCAAATATTTGAAATGCGCGCGATTGAAATGTTACTTCTTTGGAGTATATACTCCAAAGTATATACCAGGAGTATATACAAAATCGTGTGAAAATATACAAAAGAGTGAACGTTTGCGACGTGTACCGTTGGACGAGTCGCAACCAAGTAAAGTTTCCTTAAATATAAATGTGTTTTACGAAAAAAAAAACATAGCCTCCAACGGGATTTGAACCCGAGCCCAGCAGCACCGAATTCGTACGCTCTAACCATTGTGCTGACCGATTAAGTTGTAATGAGCGGAAACATTTCTGCATATATTCCGCTCGTTACTATTTTTTGCTCCCTTAATTCGCATTTTTAGGGTTCAAAAATTATTTGTTTCGATGCAATAACGTTTAAAATTACTTAATCCACACTCGCGGTAAACTAGAAAAGTAGTAGCTTCATTCTGACAGCAAAAAACATCGACACATTGGGTTTTCATTTTTTTGGACAATTTTGTAGGCGAGCAAAAAATCTGAGAAAAATTGAGTACACGAGCCGTGATAGTACCTTGTCTGGGAATTAATGTAAAAGTTGTGCCGATTTTAGTTTTCGAGAAATCTTCAATTTTCCGATTTTTTGGGGGTTTTTCTTTTTTGATAATCACAGCTTGCAACTGAAAAATCTGAAAAAGTTCTATAACATGCGGCTTAATGTCCAAAATAAGCCATATTTTTTTCAAAATTTTAGGAAGCCGCTAAAGGTGGAAAAATGCCGGAAAACCGCGAAATCTAATTTACCCTGTAACTACCCTCACGGAGAAGTTACAGGGTTAAAATTTTTCACAGATGAGTTTTTATTGGTCAGCTATCGATCGGTGTATGACTCATTAAAAAACCTCTAAGGGCAGTTTTGACCATCTTAATCTGCTATGCCCTTTCCTTTTGATGATTAAGTGATTACATGCAGCAGAACTGAATGAAAAATTGTTATTAATTTCTGACAATTGCTTTCCTGCATTTCACAAATTTTTATGTGACATGAATGCATAAAAATTTGCGGTCACGCGATCGCTAAAAGCAGTCGCTAGTGAAGACGCATATAAATGACTATACTTTAAAAATCATTTTTCTCTTCACAGGTGTGCTGAATTCACTACCGAAGTTATGGTTGCACATTATTATACAGTCGTGCGTATACCATTATGCAGAATGGCTTACGACAAACAGAATACATAAATATTTCTGCCAGGTTTGAAAATAAAACGATTTATCTAGGGTACGTTGGTTATTTTAAAACGGGATTCCTAAGCAACTTTATTCGATTAGATTTCGGAAACTCGAGAACTGATTTTTTGTACTAGAATCAAGATGTAAATGTTAATGAATAATTTAGTCAAAAGTGCTAATAAATTCAAAATCGCCTCAGGTACAAGTATATTAAAGGAAACCTAATCTTCATAAAGGAGGCAGATGTTTGACATGCAAATCTGCAGACGCGTGCTATTATGCTATTTTATTTGGCAACACACGTGTTGACCGATGCAGTATTCAATGATCGTTTTATATTTGTTCAAAATCATATTTCCTGAAAAGGAATATTAAACAAAACGAAAAAATTCATAATTTATACTTTGCACGGATTGTAGTCATGGTAGCATTTTTCGTTTTATGTATATTAATTCTTCATATGTTCATAGTTGCCTGAATATTGAATGAAATGAAAAATTACACAGATTTGTAGACGCCTCAGTTTATTTTATTCATTTGGTTTTGTACAGTATAGATTTTCTTTCATTATAATTCTATAATTCCATAATAGCCGATAAGACTTAATAAATTGTCACTAATACTCTACTGTCAAATAGAAAAAAAAAACAAGAAATTTGTTTTGACGTTTAAAGCATATTAAGTACGTTCAAAATGTGCTTTATTGTAGGATTAATAAGATATGAGTATGAGTTGGCGCTCGTATATGTATACAGGTCGTTACGTGGAGGCAGGCTACGATTCGTTATCAAATAAACAGATCGTCGAATGAATGCTGACTATAGTAAACGGTTATATTTTCGGGTGGAATTAATCGTTTCATTTTTTACTATTATATTAATTATTATTTATTTTGATTATTATAGTCGGGGTGAATTAGTTTTTTTGGAGATTATTGTGGCTATAAATGTTTCGGAAATTTTTGTAGGATCTTCTTCTTAGAATGTAAGTTTGAAATTAGTTTAAAAGTTGGTAAAATTAACTTTTAGGTAAATTCGATAACACAACGAATGTCTTCACATCAAAAAATATTTATAACGACCGAACAGAACATTTAGAGCACTCACCATTCTTGACGTTATACATTTAAACAGATAGTCCTGACGCGACAAGAAGGCACTGTTATGTTTACGTGTCCCCCCTCCCCTTACTAGCTGCCCCACT
>NW_027583232.1:0-2615 GCF_028453695.1 Augochlora pura
GCTATGTGAAAGATAGTGAGGGCGGAGAAAATCGCAGCGCTCTTCATGTTGTGGTCGTCGTCGCGTTCGTGGCTTGACTGATGGTTATTCCTTAGGTTGCCGGCTGTTATATAACGCTCCGCGTTGACAACGTCGGTGGTGGAGGGGGTTGAGTATGTGATCGTTTGTATCGGAACTTGATTTTTCGGCGCATGCTTAATTTTATCGCTGTGTACGACTCGGGTGCCGTTCTTTACGCGGATTCTTACATTTTTATTGCTTATACACTCTATGACCTCGTAGGGTCCGGTGTACTCATCGTCGAATTTCCCCTTGCGCGGTTCCTTTAGGAGAAACACGCTGTCTCCGGCGGTAAACGTTCGAGGGTTGATTTTACGATCGTAATACGTCTTCGACCGCGCCTTGGCTGAGTTTAAGTTTTCCCTGGCCTTCTCGATTGTTCCCGAAATTTTTGCTTGGAGCCCGTGCAGGTATTGTGCGTATGACTCGTCCGACGAATCGTGGGAGATAGGGTTAGCAGAGGGGACCCTTGCAACAGTACCGAAGACTAGTTCGTGTGGCGTAAAGAGGGTGCCCTCATGGACACTGGTGTTGTATGAGAATGTGGCGAAAGGGAGCCACTCATCCCAATCGCCTTTTTGAATGAACTGCTTGAGATACTCGGCCAGCACGTGATGGGATCTCTCAATGGAGCCGTTACTCTGCGGCCTAAATGCAGTGGTACGAAATTGTGTAATTTTAAATTTTTTTGCTACGTTGCGCATCAGGGAACTGAGGAAATTAGTGCCCTGGTCTGTCAAAATACCCTTTGGTGCCCCGAATCGGCATATGAATTTACGTGTGAAAGAATCGGCAATGTCTACGGCGGTTGCGTTTTTTAATGGAAGTGCGAGGGAATATTTGGTTAGGAGGTCTTGTATTGTCAGTATATATGTAAAGCCATTGGGTGATATAGGGAGAGGCCCGACGATATCCATGGATATCTTTTCAAATGCTTGTCCGGGTGTGTCCGTGATTGTCATCGGCTGTCTAGTCTTTACCCGTACTAATTTTTTCTTTTGACAAGAGGTACACGAATTAACGTATACCTGCACTTCTTTCTTTAGGGTCGGCCAAAAATATTTTTCTCGAATTCGTCTGTACGTTTTTGTGATGCCCTTGTGCCCGGCGAACGCGGAACAATGGTTTTCCGTAATTATGTCGGGTCTTTGGTCTATTGGTGGTATAATTACTTCGTTAGCGCAAGCGAAAATTTGCGTGTTCGTTGTAGAGAATAGATCTAGCAGGATTTTGTATATGGTCGTCCACGTCACGTCGTCTATTGAATTCTTTGATATACTAAATGAAGGTAATTGGAGTTCTGTTACGACGTCTAATACAGATTTAAGAGCTTCCAGTATGTCGTCGTATGTAGCTGTGTGACACTCAGTTAATTTGATTGGTAAAAGAATTAGTTTTTTGTTACCTGAGTTGAGGACTCTAGCACGCGAAAACGTTAAGTCGGATAATTTAGGTATCCTACCTGCAGTGAAAAGATCGACCGCTCCGGGGTCGCTCGGTTGACCGTTCATGGATATGAAGGTGACTAGATTGTCGTTGCGCATTATCAATCTGTCGCGCGAAAATATAATTGTTCGTCTGTCTTTTTTTGTCGATGTGTTGTGACTCTCAAATATGTCTTCGTCGCTGCTTTCTGTTTCCGTATGGGGGCTGGACGTGATTGCTCGGTCGGTGGGTGGTTGGAGAGAGGAGAGGGGAGATGGGTGTGCGCGGGAGGATACTGGGGAGGGAGAGCGGGATGTGGATGGCTGCGCGTAGTCTGGTGGGGGTTGGTCGGAGCGCGATGGTGGTTGAGGCGATTGTTGCGATGGCGGCGGACCGCGGGATATAGTGGGGGTTTTACGGAATGGTGGCCGGCGACCGAGGATTGGTGAAGGGGTTGAGGGAGTGTTTAAAGGGTCGTTGCGTGGTCGTCTTATGGCGTCGAACATTTTGGGTGAGTTGGACTCTGAGGAGATTGGAAGGGTCGATATAGGATTGCGGGATAACGCATCCGCGTTCAGATTTGTCTTGCCAGTTTTATATATAACTTTGTAATCAAATTCAGCTAGCTTGAGGCGCCAGCGCAGGAGCCTGGACGTCGGGTCCTTCACCGAGTTCATCCACACGAGTGGCTGATGGTCCGTGATTAGGTTAAATTTCCGTCCGTAGATGTAAGGCCGAAAATATTGGGTGCAGTAGATTATTGCCAAACATTCCTTCTCGATGGTGGAATAGTTTAATTCTGCCCCGTGAAGGAGTCGCGAAGCATAGGCAATTGGAGGATCCCTTCCCGGTTCACCCTGGCTAAGAACCCCACCGATCGCGAAACCGGATGCGTCGGTCGTGACATTGAATTCGCGTGAAAAGTCGGGGTACTGCAACAAGGGCTCTGTGGTAAGTATGTCCCTGAGGGTACAGAATGCGTGCTCCTGCTCGGGTTTCCAATCAAATTTGGTCTCCTTCTTCAGGAGGTTCGTTAACGGCTTCGAAATCTGAGAAAATTTGGGAATGAATCGCCGGTAGTAGCCTGCTAGTCCCAGGAACTCGCGAGCATTCTTCACGTTTTTCGGACG
>NW_027583233.1:0-7858 GCF_028453695.1 Augochlora pura
TGCAAAATGGGCAAGGTCGACACCCCCGCGTGCAGCAGCTGTGGGGAAGCCATTGACAGCGTGGAACACGCGGTCCTTGATTGCCCGGCCTTTGAAGATGACCGGACTAAGTTGGCTTCTGAGATAGGGCCCATAACTATGGAACACCTTAAAAAGGGCATCAGGGTTAAGGAGAAGCGCCCTGCAATACAGGAGTTTTTCAACGCTCTGGTGAAAGGGAAGGAGGAAAAGAGACGCAGCGAGGAGATCCGCCCCTTCTGGGGCGGAGGAGATGATGTGGGCCCTAAAACTCACATGGAGTCCAGCAGCCCCCTGAAGAAATGCCGCATGGCGATATCCAGGGGGTAGATCTCAGGAATACTGTATCTGTGGTCGCAAAGCTGAAGGGAGGTTAGGTGTTTAGTGGGTATACCGGTCTTGCACCCTCCGACCGGGAGTCCCACACTACCCTGCTCGTATTGCACCCCCCGCGACTACAGGGTGTGCGTAATAGCATTCCCCCCTTCACTAGAAAAAAAAAGGTGTTGGCGACTTGTCGATGACCGCGCGCGGGTCCGGGACCCCCTGGAAGGATTCGCGGTGCTACCTCCTCGATTCTAAACGTCGTTCCTTGCGACTCCGCGCCACTGCCACGGGCCAATCGCGATTGGGCAGCCCTTTGCAACACCCACACTTGAGTCGAAGGGGTAAGGAGGACTGAGGTGACGTCGATGGTGACTTTCGGTCTTCCCAGCAGGATAGAGAATATATCAGAACAAGTATAGAAATAGAATAAGAACAAGAATAGAATAGAATACATCAGAACATGTATACATCAGAATAGAAATAGATAAAGAATTAGAAATATAGCAAAATACATTCGAACTCCAAAAACATGCGCCCACTTTCAACTGTTGTATTTGTGCGAAACAACCTTCGGCGAAATAAATAAGTTCAACTTCGAACAAGCGTTGGTAGATTCTCCGATTTTGAACAAGAACCCGCATTTTCTTGGAGAACTCTTCCGGTGTGTCGTGCCGAAATAACATTTTGGTAGCAGCTACTCTTCCACGACATAACATTAACATATCTTGTACTTGCATGAGCTATAATAAGTTTGCTCGAAAAAATTTTGAACGCAAATTACATGAGGTTTAATGTACTAAGATACAATATATGACACCGATTATCGTATAGTTTACAGGTAACAAGAAGATTTTCGGAATAAACGAACCCGTTTGCAGTCGTTTTCTCGTCTGCTTTGAATAGCACATGTAGTGGTAATTTTGATTGGATAGTAAGCTATTGTTGTCCTATTTTCGGACATGCTATAGCGAAGACAATTTGAAAAATTGGCTCTATATACTAGTGGCATAAATCATGGGTTGAAACGTAGATGTTGAGTATTATCAGAAGCTGAATCGTAGTAACGTTTTCCACGAAATATAATATAATAGAAGGAAGCGTGTTCTTCTTACAGTTGTGTTTGTATTTACGTAACTAGAGTATGAAGATTTGAAAATGTGTAATAGTTGAGAGAATTCGCAAAGAGCAGAAATAGGTTGAATGTGACAATTTTCGAAAATTTTAAATTGTTATTCTTTGATGTTTTTGGGTTGTGGATCGTTTCGATTAAAAAGGATTTTTACACAGGCCGTAAGACACACATGGTTTTATTCAGAAAGGCAGAAATAGAGAGTACTGTATAGGGAAACAAAAGAGGTTCACGACAAGTGAACGTAGCATCACGCGGAACTTGGCGTCGCAGAAAGAAAATGCGGCACGTTCAACATTCTTCCCATATATTTTTAAATATATTTATTTAATCTGTAAATGCAGCCAAAGCTTGCGATATGATTGAGTGTGTGTTATCTTCGGTTAAGTCCATATTTTTAGTGTATTTTTCAAAAATTTCCAATATTCGGAGTTAGCAACGGAATCGCCAACATATTATAATTTCACTACAATTAAAGAGTTGCGTTAAATGGAACATTTAGAATGACCTCTCTCGCATTATCGAAGAAAGCAGCGCAGTACCCACTCTGCACATGTTATTCATCAAAACCGCAATATTGGAAGTGCGATAACCGTATATTATAGGGCTTGCTTGCCGCACTACGATGCATTATCTATTATGAGATACATATAATATTGAAATATTACCTACATATAGATAAGTTACAGTGTATAACCATATTTCACATGTTAATTCGAAGACGGTCACCGGTTACTCCGTGGAGCATCATACTTTACCAGAATCCTTTACTATAAGTATGTTCCGTCCTACAACGGAATTATGCTTTTATAGTCTTCTTCAAATTTCGCATTTCTAGTCTATTACTTTAGTGCCCTTTTTACATCGCGAAGCTCATTAAGAAATCAAATTTAACTAAATCGGTTTATTAATATAACCTATAGTAAAGTAATTTTGCCGAAATTAGTTTTCCCGGTTTATGGTAGGGTCGCCAGATGGGCCGCTCGCTTCGGTTTCGGGGACCTACGTCACTAGCTTGGGTTTTCCCGTCCTACGTTACAGCGAGGCCCGTGCTCTCTGACTTCCCTCTCCACCTCACCGATAGCCAATCCGCGTGCAAACGTTCTTTCGGAGAAATTATAAAAGGGGCACAAAACTTGCAATTTCTAGTATTCTGGATTCTGTATTTTGTCCGCAAGTATTCTGTATTCTGTATTCTTGGCCATCCTGCTGTATTATTATTCGCAACAAGTATTCATCATCGCTCGTATAGCAACAAATCAACGTATCTTCAACATCGTCTCTCATCCAGCCAGAGTCGAGATAGATACATCCAGCTTCCGCCTTAGACCATCGAACTTAGTCTATATTTATATAGTACTTCAAGTTCAGTCTTCAAGATCCGGACAAGCAACAGAACAAATCAACTATTACCTTCCTGCAGTTCGACTTCGCGTCACTGTAGCAATACATTTTATACGCAATAAAGGAAAACAGCTGTTCATTTTTAATTAGACGGATAGCGGGACTAAACCACTCCGTCGCACTGCGTAATCGGCCTTACAACCCGATAGATAGTTCATATCGCGGAGTATTTGTTCCGGAGGTGTTCACGCAGGATTCCTCCACCAAACAAAGTAATCAAATTCATTATACTGTATACTGCTCCGATATGGGCTAATATAACTACGATGGGAAAAAATGAAGAGACCATAGATGCGGTTCCGAACAACATTCTTCCCAGAGTAATCAAGGCATATAGAACTATATTGCTTGATGCATTATGTGTATAGGCAAGAATGCCGCCAATTACATTGCTAGCCGACGAGAGGAAAAGAATTTACGATAAATCGTTGACATAGATAAGGGATTTAATAACTACAAAATGTTGTTAACAACAAACAAAAAGGAAGAGCAAAATAACAATATATCCGCAATCACGGCCGCTAGACCTTTGTGAGCATCCCAAATACTAGGGAGTGGATCGAGTGGAGTCCCTCCACACTAGATTTCCGCATGGCCCAAACCTCACCGGACATGGATGTTTTTCCGGTTATTTATATAGGATTCAAAGAAACAATAGTAAACCATGTGTCGCTTGCGGATTGGTACCGCACTATTCCGAACATACGATAAACGCATGTACTACTTTCGCCACACAAAGTGAACTTAGCTCGAAGATTGGTTCCGGATCTATAACCGTTTGAGTCCCAGAGGGTATTGAAAAAACACTGTCGAAGAATCCCAAACAGCGTGACCGCGCTTTTTCTAACTGAGTATGGAAAGTCCCAAGCAACGCAATAGCTCTTGTTTTATTTTATGTTGAGAAATACGAAGCGGCACGATAGCGCTTGTTTTACTTTACATCGGTGAATCCGAATCGGAGCAATAGCGCTTCTTGCATGTGTTAAGTAATGTGACTCTCATCAATGTCCACTGGGCAGGCTGCGAGTTGTTTAAGACGTTTCTAATCAAAGTGATTCTTTCAAGCATAGCGAAGAATCTGGTTCGCGATGTAACTTCTCCAGCTAGAATAAACCCATTGATTACTTTGAACTATTCTTTGTCTTTCGAACTATTCTTGAGTCTTCGCAGCATTTAAATAGAGAACTAGAATTAATTCAAAGATAGATTTGGGAGTCAGTTACCATTTTATAGATGAAGGTATTTATAGCATTGCTGTTGCAAATAGGAATCGCAAGAAAACCCAATATGCGTTCATATTGGTCCGAAAATTCACGTAACATACTGTTTCTCGCGAACTAACACTGAGACCACTGACCGGTCTACGAGGGTTGTAAGGCCTCGATTCTGCAAAGACAACGTCAGTCGCAATGCCCTATGACCACATAAGGTAGTAGAGCTGCTAGAGGTGAAGACTGTGACACTTTTAAACTTGAAATAAAGATGATATTCTAAAGAACAAGTCACTTGGATACACGAGTTTACTGAGTATGTTTCGGTATTATGTTGTGAGATGAACTGTCGTTATGCGAGCGGTGAACGGAATACTGAAGAATGTTGGAAATGTACTTGCGAAAAATGGAATGTTAAATATTGCAAGTTATCTGTCCTTTTTATGCTTTTTCGGAAGGAACGCTCAAACGAGTGACCGGTGCGGCCCATCTAGCGACCCTACCATAAATTGGAAAACTAATTTGGAAGAAATCGCTTTATGATCGGCTACACTAATAAAGCGATTTAGCGGAAATGAGATTTCTTAATATAATTGCGCGATGTAAAAAGGACACTAAAGTAATAACCGTATGAATTGACAAAACCCGAATTTGAAAAGAAATAAAGTAACTGAAAGGCAAAGTTCCGTTGTAGGACGGAACACATACCGTGGTTTCGAAGAATGCTTTCAAGATAGATTTCAACAAACTTTGGAACTGTTTAGGGGTTGTGTGGAATAAAACACTCTCGTGTAGTACAAAACCAGAGTAAATAATTATATTTAAAAGTTAATATGAGGGTACGGTGGAAGGTCAGGCGCACGATGTGAATACTACGGACTATACAGAAGAACTCGTGAGCTAGGCGACGCGTCGCGACGGTACGCAGTTCTGTGCCTAGCATACTTGAAGGTATACCTGAACCCTCATAAAAGTTCGGTACCTGGGATGTAGAAGTTTTCCTATAATACAGATATACGTCGATCTGCTTAACAGAAACCTTTTCACTTAATTGATAGCTCTTTATGTTTTTCGTCTGGTCATGATAAATACGATCCCTGTGCAAAATTTAAACCACTTGTTTGACACACTAATAAAGTATTTAAATTACATTATAAACCACACAAAGAATTATCAATTGATGAGTTTTTAGTTGGGACGTTACGACATTCTAGCATAACGTGATGCTTGCAAAATGTTTAACCCTTTCGTTACGGCGAATCAGTCCGCCGTTGCGCTACTCCTGAACGGGTCCTCCCGCCGAAGTGTGCACATTGCTATCCAAATCAATTCTCAATCTATCCAAGTTGCACGTCAGTTGCAATTCTCTTGATGCCATTTTATGAAGGGCACAACCTAAACACTTTATTGAAATGATAGTAACTATCTTATATAACTATATTTATATTATAAGAAATGAGTATATTTTTAGACAGCAGGTGGACGTACCAATACAAAACTTCACTGAAATTCTTTATCCTAAACTTAGTACTTTCGATTTTCTATCCCTTTATGGCATGTAACACTGTAGTATTCGAAAAATGCAGGTATAACGAATATAATTTGAGTGGTGTGTCGTTTATTTGACTCGTCAAAAGATTCACGCATCAGCCGCAAGAGGCTGTGCTATTCAAAAATTAGACTGTGATTTTACCGGTATGTCGGATATATCCGGCGTTCGGCTCCGCGAGTTTCCATATGGATGACGGATATATCCGTCGTTCGGCTCTGCGAGCTTCCATGTGGATGACGGATATATCCGTCGTTCGGAGCGAAAGGGTTAAATATCGAACAAAACGCGTTAATTTTGAATAGGATATCATCAGACACGCGGAATCTAAAAAGTTAGATTCTAAAATAAAATCGAATTTTTTCTAAGTGTATTTACCGGGCTCGGTCACCACTGTCGATGTATCCTAGATACGGTGACTGGCAGGCCCTGAAAAACTTCGGTGATAAAACCGTTGGAACAAACAGGGGACACCTGGCAACGGACAAAGGCAAATTCAGCGGCACGTCCGAATTTGTAATAAAATTTAAAAAAGAATTGAGAGAGAGAAAAGAACGGCAGTTGGAACGGCGAGGACAATCCGCCGAACCTTGCCGATGGTACGCGAAGGCAAACAAAAACAACTCTCGTTCGCCTCCGCGAAAACCAAAAGTCAGCCTTATTCCGGCATTCAACTGGTACAGTTGTAAAGGGAAAAGTTATATTCCGGCACTCAACTGGTACAGTTGTAAGAAGAAATTTGTTAATCGACGTTCACCGGGGAAAGTTGAACGTGATGTACCCAGTTAAAAAAACTAGTCGGTGTTAAAAGAAACGTCTGCTGTGCGGTGTCACGCGTCGACAGGAACCGTGCACCCACACAATCAAGAAAATATTCCTTTTTTAAGTTATAAATAACTTACAATCTCGGCTCGATCAGTACCATTGCTGTGTCCGAGTTAGAGATTGATCAGGGTGCGATTAGTCAGAAGCCATGAAATACGGCCCAGTTTCGTCCTCCCTGTACTGTTACAGCACGCGGGTGATTCTGTAGGTTGCTTGGACAATTTTTCACGACTACGAGACGATTGCTATTATTATCGCAATCAGTCTCGCGCCTCTTGATTGCAGTACTTGGTTAACCGCGAAGAAGTTTCATCACGCCTGTCGTAGTTTTCTTTGCGAGTCAGTTTCTAAGGGAAAGGACAATACTGCGGCAACGCAGTCCCCCAGGTCGACGTCAGGTCCATCCACCGCTTGCACTAGGCAATGTGGTAGGTCTGGCAAGTCGACCTGCTAAGCAGGGTTAACGGCTGAGTATATTTAGACTCCCGAGTTGTCGGCTGGCGCAACCCGCACCTGTTTAGCTGTTGGGGCTCCG
The DNA here is from genome assembly GCF_028453695.1 of Augochlora pura. Classification (NCBI taxonomy): domain Eukaryota; kingdom Metazoa; phylum Arthropoda; class Insecta; order Hymenoptera; family Halictidae; genus Augochlora; species Augochlora pura. Next base: position 6,999 of record NW_027583233.1, read on the forward strand.
GCGAGGCGAGTGGGCTTCGCTCAACCAGATCTTGGCCACTAGAGGATTCTGCAGGTCCTGGCCTCGAATCAGGTTGCTTCCTTGAGGCTGTGCACCTCGCTCCGGATGAGGAACTGACACAATCAAGGTACACCCAGAATAAACCTGCTGGAGATTTACGACTTCCAGTAGGCGAATTCCGGATCAAAAGTGCATAATAATAGGGAATCTCTACAGAGTCGTTGGAAATCTTCGTCTCTGTTTGACTTTTGTCGATCTCAGGTATTTGCGAGACACCGGTATCCTTATTATCAGACGAGTTCAGACACTAGTTTGTCAACACGTACGAATTGACGAACTCGTCGCCAATTGTCATCCTTTGTTATCCAAAGGAAACGTCGGCGGCAACGAGCCTCGCCTGCCCCCCCACTCCCACTCCCTCTCTCTCGCTGAGACACGGGCATCGTGTGGAAACAGCTGAGATCGACGAGGAGAGCAAAAACCACACGAACACCGACTTTTCTAATTAGATTTGGGTTTAACATTCTGCTTACACGGCACGCAAACCGAAGAGGTAACGACGTGCCAGGTCCCGACCACGAAGCAGGGATGTACCAAAGCAATAAAGGGAACATTTATTTTAATCCTCGAGTTTGTCATCGTAAAACCTACAGTCTCCACTATCCCTCAGTCCTGAACAAGTTATGGCTAACGGTTATCCCTAGCCACATCTAACACAAAATAAAAAGCATCATCGCTGTGGAATAACATTCTGGATGCTGTATGATTCCGTTTTAAAATATTGTTGGGTGTTCTCTTGCTACAAAGGTACAAATAAAAACAATTGCTACATATAGAAAAAAAAGTTTGGACTTGGATAT
>NW_027583234.1:0-2614 GCF_028453695.1 Augochlora pura
AGTCAGTACAAACCCGCGATGCCCGCGTACTGTACTCGCCGAACGCTCTTACTAAACTAACTTACAGACTAGCCGTTCGCTCGCTCATGGATTCCCACGAAAATCATTCTTTCTCATTCTCACATTTCGCTTTCACTCTAAACTCACTAAATGCATTCACTCTCTGTGACACTCGAACCAATCGTCCAAAGATCCGCACGACGCTATCGCACAGCACGCGGCCCGGTCCATTCGTCCAAACATTCTCTCGTCCTAAAACTAAACACATGGCGGAGACGTGGCGCCGGCTTGTCGCCGCCACAGAACCATTGCAATCGTAGCCTATCGAGGCTTCGGCTGACTGAAGTATGGCGAATATTGAGAAAATTGCTGAAGTCTTCATGATGTCGCTGCTACCCTGGTTGCGGTTTGACTGACGATGCGCCTGGAGCGCGTTGGCTGTTATGTAACGATCGGCACTGATAGTGTCCGACACGGGGAGGGGGGAACACGTCACTTTTTGCACTATTGTCTTGGGTATCGGCGCACGCTTTAGTTTGTCTGTGTGTACTACCCGTGTGCCGTTTTTCACTCTTAATCTAACGTTCCTTTCACCCATCCATTCTGTTACAATAAATGGCCCTGTATATTCGTTGTTAAACTTTCCTCGCTTCGGTTCCTTGAGAAGGAAAACGCTATCGCCCACGGCGAAAGTTTGAGGATTTACTTTCCTATCGTAATATGTTTTCGAACGATGTTTAGCTGAATTCAGGTTTTGTTTTGCCGTCGTCGTGGTATCCAAGATTTTATTTTGAAGGTTGCTGAGGTATTTGTTGTATGATTCGTCTGACGAGTCATACAATTCGTGCAGGCTGAAGAGCGTTCTTTCGTGAACGTTTGTGTTGTATGAAAAGGTAGCGAACGGAAGCCACTCGTCCCAGTCGCCTTTGGAGATATACTGTTTTAAATATTCCGTCAGCACGTGGTGCGATAGCTCGATAGATCCGTTGCTCTGGGGCCGGAACGCGGTGGTACGGAACTGATTGATTTTAAAGCGTTTCGCTACGTTTTTCATCAAGGAGCTTAGAAAATTGGCGCCCTGGTCTGTTAGGAAACCTTTAGGTGCGCCGAACCTACAAATGAAGTTTTTTGTGAACGCGTCCGCTATTTCGATCGCGCTAGCAGTTCGGAGAGGGAGAGCTAGGTGAGTATTTTGTGAGGAGGTCCTGTATAGTCAGGATGTAACGGAGTCCGTTCGGAGATGTAGGAAGTGGACCGACGATGTCCATTGAAATCTTTTCGAAGGCTTTTGCCTGGCGTGTCGGTGATTGTCATTGGTTCACGCGTTTTTACCCGGACTAGTTTCTTTCTCTGGCACGTCATGCAAGAATTTACAAAATCTTGTACTTCCTTCTTCAAGGTGTTCCAGAAGTATTTTTCCCGGATGCGTCTATATGTTTTTGTAATGCCTTTGTGACCAGCGAACGCGGAGCAATGGTTTTCGTTTATTATGTCCGGTCTTTCGTCTGTCGGCGGTATCGTCACCTCGTGGCCACAGGCAAATACTTGTACGTTAGTGGTCGAGAATAAGTCGAGTAATATTTTATGAATAGCTGTCCACGACACGTCGTCTATGGCTGTGTTTGAAATGCTGAATGAGTTTAGTTGGAGTTCGGTTACGACGTCTGATACTGATCTGAGCGCGTCTAATATGTCTTCGTAGGAGGCTGAATGATGTTCTGTCGATTTTATCGGCAGGAGAATTATTTTCTTGTTTCCAGAATTAGGCACTTTGGCTCTGAAGAATGTTAAGTCGGAAATTTTTGGAATTTTTTTATTTTTGAATAGATCTAACGCGCCAAGGTCGATCGGTTGACCGTCGAGGGTAACGAGGGCGACCAAATTGTCGTTTCTCATGATTAGTCTGTCTCGTGTGTGAACTAAGGTGCGCTTGTTGTGAGTGGAAGAGTAATTGCGGCGTTCAAAAATGAGTTCTTCATTATCGTCGATTTCTGATTCGGTGTGAGGGGAAGATGTATTTGCTTTATCGGTGGGAGGTTCTACGGAGAGGGGAAGGGAGTGTAAGTTGCCGCGAGAGGTGCTAGGAGAGCGCGATGTAGAAGGTTGGGGAGAGAAAGGAGTGGGAGGCCGTACTGGAGAGCAAGATGGTGGCGGAGATGATTGAGGAGTGGGAGATGAACTTCGCGATGGCGGTCGACGCGTGCTGGTTGGCGTAGATTGTTGCTGGGCGGGGATTGAAGATCGCGATAGCCGTCTAATGGCATCGAACATGCCCGATGAATCTGAGTCGGCTGATGTAGGAAGAGCTGCTACCGGATTTCTCGAGAGTGCGTCTGCGTTCAAATTAGTCTTGCCTGATTTATATGTAATTTTATAATCGAATTCTGCCAACTTCAACCTCCAGCGGAGCAATCGCGACGTCGGGTCTTTTACCGAATCCATCCACACGAGTGGGCGGTGGTCGGTAATGAGATTAAATGGATGCCGGAAACGTATGGTCGAAAATACTGAGTGCAATAGATAATTGCGAGACACTCCTTCTCTATCGTGGAATAATTCAGTTCCGCGCCGTGTAGCAACCTAGATGCGTATGCGATCGGGCGATCTCTCCCCA
>NW_027583235.1:0-2613 GCF_028453695.1 Augochlora pura
ATTATTTTATTTCCCATTAATTTCGTATCAAGCCTTCAACGTTCTCTTTAATTGTATAACTAGTGATCTAGACGATATAAAAATAATGCAAATTAAATTCAATTTATTTAATGCAGAAAGAAACCATTGCATGGTGTTATGGTGTAACCATGTTATGGTGTTCCTTTCCTTTGGTGGTGGTTTCGAGCGGAACCATCGCGAGACAAATATCTTATAAAACGCGTACGCGAACTACGAGGCCATTAACGGTGCCACGAGCGCGCAGGAAAAGTGTTTACCAGCGGAAAAATCGTTTTCCACGGCGCTGCGACGGGCGCGCGGCAGCGAGCTTCGGATTATCCATTTACGCGAGTATAATCATGCATTCCGTTTATCGTAAACGAATCCCTGAAAACTGCATTTACAAATATTTCACCGCCGGCTGCGTTCTCGTTCACGGTTTAACAAATTCGTGTGCGGCAATTTTCAACACTCCGCCGGAAACGATGTTATTCGATCGTGGAACTGCCGTCGAAATTGTTGTTACGGAAAGAGTAGGGGGGGGGGTGGAGCCTGAAAAATGGCGACTCGCTCTCAAATGCTCGACCACGGGATTATTCGAAGCTCGATTATTTACTGTGCGACGTAAATTAGGAAATAGATAAATCGTCGATATTTATAGGAATAATTAATTTAGATGTCTTTTATTGAAAAGGAATTTTTATGCTAAAAAGAAATATAATAATTTATTGTGTGATTTATAGAAAATAAAATGTCGGAACTGAAATAGTCTAATAAATGAATCGCAGCAGAATTCAGGTATGAAGTATTTTATAAAATAATTAAGAATAAAATTAATTGGGTGAATTTAATATTTTTTCGAATATCCCTTACTTTTCGCAACATTTTCTTTGTAAAATCATTTACGAAGTTAACTTTTGACATTTAGCAATAGGATTTCTTTAAATCGTTTTATGATATAATAAATAATACCGCGATTTTTATATCAACCCTTTCAGAGCTACTCTTCGTAGACATTTCTTCTTTTTATAAAGACGAATAACTAAATTACTGCCTTATTATCGTAGGTAGTTTATAAAAAAAAATCATTTCGTTACGTCTAAGACAGCTATCAGTTTTTCTTTATCATTTCAATCTCTCACCGCATCTCTTATACGAACTATCGTACACTTCTTAACGCCTCGACAAAACTTGAACCATCCATTCTCGAATTCAGTGAAAAATTACCGTACTTTGCGCGCCGAACGGCAGCGCGACGGCGACCGCGTAGTAAATTACATTTCCGTCGGCGTCCACCGGCGATTGGAATCATTTCGTGGCGATTTTAACACGGCGAAACGACGCGACCAACAACGCTCTATTTTCATCCGCGTTTAGGGAAACAAAGGAGGGTTTATTTAAGAGCGATTGCGGCGCGGCGACGCGGGAATTAACTAACGATCGGTCGCGCCGTCACTCCCGCGGAAATTCGAGGAAAATTGGGGGATCGCGGTTCCGGCCGATCGATCCCGGGTTCCAACCGAAATGAAAAAGTGAGGAAGCGTGCGCGCGCGGCGCGCAAACGTTTGCCCGCTTAAACGTCCGCGATGATTTGTAAATGGTAGAACGAGCTTGATATCGGCGCGGCCGGTTCCCGTCGCCGGATTTACGAACGCGCGAGCGTTTACCGTTCGGTTTTAATCGTCCGCCGCCGGCACGTTAATAAGTTCGCCTGGCCCTTTCGGGTTCGGAAGGAGACGCGAAAAGGGTCGCGCGAGCAAGAAGCGAGATCTGTCGGCCGATTCTTTGGATAAGACACGCGGTTCCACGTTTTCGCGATCGCGGTTCCCCTCCCGATAAATTCAATACTTAGCTCGGGCTCGAGGGGATATCGAATTACGGCCGCCTAAAGGCTAGCGCGCGCCGATTAAATCTTCCGGCCGCGTGTTCGTCGACCGGTCGCTCGCTCGCTAGCGCGCGCGTCGCAACCGCGCCGCGGAGACTTAATCAACTCTCCGAGCCGATGAACTCCGGAGACAAGCGAAAATCGTTACGAGCCGGCACCGAAAATGTCGGGGAACCTGTTCCGGCAACAACCAAACGGGCCCGCGAGAAAGAACACGGTCGGTGTAGGACGAGGGAACCGAGCCGGGGCCCCACGAGAAAAGAAAAAAAGAAAGAAAAAGGAACGCGATAATCGGGACGACGGCCGGAAGGTGCTAACGGAATTAAGCCAGCGTTTCCTTACTCCTGGCTAATTTCTTGTGTGGTCCCCCACCCGTTGGACCTGTCCCGGCAGGATGGTTAAACGAGTCGATAAATCTTGTCCGCGTTCGGTGCATGCACGCCGCTCTTTATATATCGGGCCCCGCGTAATTAGCCCGGAGACAACAGGTGAGCCTGACGCAGCTGCCGCGCGGCCCCGGCTTCTCCGGCGGTGCGAGCATCGCTAGACCAGAAAAAAGAAGCTAACCGCCTCGGAATTTGTTTAAACAGAGTGTGAACGGGCTCGGCCAACGTCGGTTGGGAGATTCGGTAGCGTGATAGCTCGTTCGTAGGGATGTGTATAGGATGTTTGTTTTGTGAAAGGTTTTTGGGTCCGACTTTCGTTCGGTTCGGATGGTTTTGGGACTT
>NW_027583236.1:0-2613 GCF_028453695.1 Augochlora pura
GACGCCATCTTAATTGTCGTTCATCCTTATTTCGCACTCCGACCGAGCTGACCGCAACTTCTTCTCTCAGTGAAAGCCATTGACACTTGATGCATAGAGATATCTATCCTTAAAAGATGGTCTAAATTCATACCTCTGTCCAATTTGTATACAAACTGATGTTCTTATGAGGCGACTACCTCCGCCATTCGCCAACAGATGGACTCCTTTCCGGAAGGTACCTAAGACTATCCCTATTTGTATATACAGAGTGCACCGAAATTATACATACTCCGGGAAATGAGGGGTTCCTGAGGCCATTTCAAGAAACCTTTTCCTTTGCTAAAATGCAAACCGCGGCTTTGTTAACAAGTTATTAATGAAAAAACAGTGGCGAATGAGAGGCTTGCGCACGAGGATTCAACCTGCAGCTACGCGCGTGAGCCAGCTGACTGAAGCCTATCTCACTCCGGGGCGCGACGGGTTTGAGCCACGTTCGAAGTAATGAACAAGGATTTTATAAATTTCCTATTAATTTCACAAATATTATTATTCAAAACCTCACCCATTCAGTTGTAAATGTTGTAATCCAGAAGTTGTAATTGACGTATGTAAAGGACACTATTGCGACGGCAACATCGGAGATCGAAAGTGCCTAGCAATGCCTTTAGTCATTAAGTCATAAACATGCGAATAGACCGACAATAGGTAAAAAATCCGACGAACGACGACTAACAAAATCACTTTACGACTACCGTACTTAACGAAACTCGACTCGACGAACGGACAACACGTGCAACAGACCTACAGTACCCTTGCCCGGGCAATCATTTATCAATTTTACTGTAACAAAGAAGACGACGCAAACCAGAACTTTCTACCAAATTTCCCACTCCTCATTCCAAGTTTCTTGCGATACACCCACCTCCAATCAAAAACGCTTCGTTTCCTTCACCAAAAACTACCCTCCACCAATCAACGGAAAACCGAGGTGACAATAGACAGAACACGACGAACGAGAGACAGATCAAACGTAACAGTCACACATAACGTATTCAAACATATTCAGAAATCGCGAATATTATACATGTACAGTGTTGTAAATAAAGTATAAATAGAAGCAACCAAGCGTCTGTATCACTACGGCATTGTACTAAACGCGTACATACAATTAATACAACAATACAATTAGTACATATTCAGAAATCGCGAATATTATACATGTACAGTGTTGTAAATAAAGTATAAATAGAAGCAACCAAGCGTCTGTATCACTACGGCATTGTACTAAACGCGTACATACAATCCGGTCTTACAAGCCGGATCAACAACAAACGCGTAAACAGACGCAGATTGCACTATATTCATTTTCACTGCACTATTATTCCACACTGATCACGAATTATGCCTTCATGGAGACATTGCACAAACAACCTAAATATCTTACACTGTTGTTGCGGCGCGTACATTTTAAAAACGGCAAAATTGCAGGGATGAAATCTGGAAAGAAATTGACGCTGTACATGAAGATTTTCACGCAGACTCTGTCGATCGTCATAGCGACGGAGACTATGTTTTAAAGAAATCTGAGATGCACTGACGGAAAAAAGCACTTCCAAACTGTAACAGTCCACACAGTCCCTAAGCAATGATTGTTTCGAAATTTATTTCGTTGCTGTCAAGTGGTCGTCGTGCGGAAAAATTTCGAAACAATTTAAGCGGAAAGCGTCACGCGTCGACTGTCCAGAAACAATTGATGTCTGAAACAATGGCGGCGACCTGACGACGCGCACGTGCACGGGTCGCCACAGTCTGTATGAACATCTTCGTAGAGAAGGTCAGTTTCGTTCGAGATTTCGTTGATATAACATTTCGGTGCTTTAAAATGTACACGCCGCAAGAACAGTTCAAAATAATTTGGATGTATGCGCAGCTCGATGGAGACGCGTGTGCTACAGCAAGGAAATTGCAAGAAAAGTACCCGAGAATGAAAACGCCCACTGCACGATATATCAGGAAGCTAGAAAACGATTTGTATACGTACGGTGTTGCTAGTTCTCCTGATAGTGTCACGGGACTGGATGATGACGATGGAAAATAGTCCTCGTACGTAATAAGACTAAGCCAGGGTATAGCCTCCGTAGACTAGCTATCCTTGGACAGAGTTTCGTAAGATATTCGTACGAGGTAAGGTATAGAGTAACGCACGCAGTGAGATTCGGCAGAAGACTGACTTTATTTGGTTTACGGGGTGGTATTTATACCCTCCAGTTTTTGGGTTCGGAGGTGGTTTTCAATGTGGGCCTAAGTTTAAGATTAATTGGCTGATTAGGGCCCGAGTGCTGAATCTTGTTTGGGCCCGGAAAGGGCTGAAGAATTTTCCGTACCGCGACAATGTGGCGTCGTTCGGAATGTCGGCCCGCTGGTGGTCCCAGGAAAATGGGGTTGTGTAGCGCCAGCTCCGCAGGTTCGGACGGCGCGACAATGAGGCGCCAGGGGTAACATTATTCTGGCGGTTCGGCAGGTACCAAGAGCGGCATCGGCAGGGCACGTCACAATAGCGCAGCCGGGCGGTCGCGATCCGCGTATACCGTGCGAATAGAGGACGCCGTGGTGGAATCTATGGAGGCTGAT
>NW_027583237.1:0-1809 GCF_028453695.1 Augochlora pura
CGACCGCATTGGTAAAAGAGAAGCTCATCTTCCTGGAAGATATTGAACGATTGCTAATTGTAAACGATTGATAATTGAGTAACATTTTGGCAAAAACGTAAGAAATAAATTCCGACAGCTAAATGGTATTCCAGATACAGCGTGACGAAGGGTTAACGACGGCCCTCCCTGCACAACGTAGAGACGATAGCTAATCGTATTCTAAATATAGCGTAACGAAGGGTTAAACGCGGGTCGTTCCTGCACAATGCGGACAGTTTTTCAGAAGAAAAACTCGCCGGTGTCCGGTGGTTGAGAACCCGGTCGTCCGTTATACAACGTTTCGCCGTCGCTCTGGGAAGCCGCATCTGTTCCTTATCTAATTGTAGGATCTATGAGTTACGAAATACAGTAGTCCCCGGTTAATAGACTCGTTTCTCCCCCACCCTCCTCGCTCGATGTTCGTGGAATCGTCCCCGTTATTCCTTCGAACCTTTCTCTCCCTCTCTCTCTCTCTTTCTCTTTCTCGCTCTCTCTCGCAAATCGGTGTCTTACTCATACTCGGATATCGATCAGCCACCGCTGGCAAGGAGAAGCGAGGAGCCAGCCGACGAGCTAATGAAGAAACGAATAAAAAGAACGAATAAATAAAAGTAAAATATTTCAGACCCGTGATATTACGCTGCCCAGCAAAAAGAAGATAAATCGTCAAGTTTTTAATTGAGTTTTCAACGAATCTCGGCGGACATTTTTTTCTGGTTACGTGGAGCAAAATCTGGTTTTTAACGATGTGACGTGGAGCGTTGCTGACTCTCGTGTCTTGTTAAAAAATTGACGGTAATCGTTGTTGATGATAATCGTTAACCCTTTACCGATCGGTAGCCTACAGATCGGCTTTTTACCCCGACTAGTAGCCTTCGACTATAGAAAATTTATGGGCGGAAATAGATGAAAGACTACGCGAGCATGAAATGTTCGATAAACAAATGCTAGAAAACAAAATTTTGGAAGTTTCTATTATATTATTATGTATATTATATTATTATATTTTTATTATATATATTATATTATTATATTATATTATTTAGTTTGGAATAGCATTGAACCGAATATCGCATTGAAACTGGTGGAAAGTATGGCGAATCGATTAAACGATATAATAAGGCATAAAGGTGGACCGACAGTATACTAGAAAATTAATGCAAAGTAAAGAAGCTACTAAAAATACTTTTGCGGACTGACTGTGTATACATGTATCTAGAAAAATAACAACTGTTGTACCCGTTGTCGCAAAGAGAGAAAAAGAGAGAGAGAGAGGGAGGGAGGATCGCGGTCTCATCGCGAAATTCGCGACACGTACGAAGCCGCAAGAGAATCCGATCCCAAGCGCGACTCTTTCGATCCCGGAACGTTAACGTCCGGCCGTTATAGACCGGTCGCATTATGTATCGGACGCATTATGCTAATCGGTCGGTGGCATCGTTCCTTTCCGAGAACGGAGCGGCGAAGAGAGAGCAGAGCACCGGTGGCGGTGGTGTGTGCGCGCCGCGCGTATGCATCGACCAACGTGGAGAGCAAAAGCGCGACGATCTTATCGAGGAGGAACGAAAGGACTTCCTGATCTCCGAAGCACGCTGGCGCGTTCTGGAAACAAAGAGCTCGTTCCGTAGGCACCGGCGACGAGCCGATCGACGCTGGGCTTCGAAGGATATCTTTTCGGGATCGAGAAACGTTGCCCCGATGTTCTAAGTTTCTTTGTTTTTTAGCGACCGTTCGTTCACGTTTACCAGCGGTGTTATTGTAATCGATCCGTTCGAGAGGTGACGATCG
>NW_027583237.1:1909-2611 GCF_028453695.1 Augochlora pura
TTCGAAGGAAACCCTGGAGGTTGGCGTCTCTCGAACGTTTCGTGGCGCGCCGAGGCCATCGCTGGCGGTCGCTCGCGGTCCTACCACGAAGAACGGGCCCGTGAACTGGCATGAATCGGAAAGGAAGACGAGGTGGAAGCGAAACGGAAAGAGAGATAGAAAGAGAAGGAAAGACGGAAAGAGAGATAGAAAGAGAAGGAAAGACATAAAGAAAAAGACGGAAAGAGAGATAGAAAGAAATAAAGAAAAAGACGGAAAGAGAGATAGAAAGAAATAAAGAAAAAGACGGAAAGAGAGATAGAAAGAGAAGGAAAGAGATAAAGAAAAAGACGAAAAGAGAGATAGAAAGAGAAGGAAAGAGATAAAGAAAAAGACGGAAAGAGAGGAGGGAGAAAGAGAAGGAAAGAGATAAAGAAAAAGACGAAAAGAGAGATAGAAAGAGAAGGAAAGGGATAAAGAAAGAAGGGAACATCGTTGCATCGGTGACCGTAGGAACGATGTAATGCGTGCAACCGCGGAGCGAGGCGCACGGGGGGAACAACGTTCTGCATTTAAATCTTCGCCGATGCGGCCCGAGCTGTTATTACGAGAGGTCCGTACACCTTTTTTCCTCTCTTTCGGGCGGAAACGCTGGCAGAAAACGAGCGAGCACGTGTTTTATGCATGCTTCGCTGCGACTGCGAACCCCGCGCACTCGAACGG
>NW_027583238.1:0-2609 GCF_028453695.1 Augochlora pura
TCGCGCCACCATGATTTCTACCCCCATGGGTCCGATATTTCGATCCGAATGCGGTATTTGCATTTAAATTAATTTTTCGGCGGCCGCGGTACAGGCCGGGGACGAAAAACAAAATTCTTCCCGTCGCCGGAAATTATTCCGGCGCAGGAGGGTTAATGGACAATGACAGGGTTATAGCCCCGGCACGTGCAAATAGACTTTTATGACCGACTATAGCTAGGCAGACGAGCAAAGACCAAGCAATTAGCACACGCGAGCGAACGAGCGGGTGAATGCCTGTCGCGGCGCACCGTAATCCGAATGAAAGCTGCGGGGAAGCCGGGGGTTGGCTCGAGGGCGGGTCCACCGGACGATAAATGGTCGGTTTATTTCGAAGGCGGTGTAACCTCGCTTTTCGAAAAATTATAGAAGCCGACGAATATGCTATTATTCATAATTCATCGAAATCCTGACGGCTCGAACAAAGAAGCAGAATAAATTTTATAACGTAACAAAGAGGTAAATTCAACGCAGAAATATGTATCTCAATCTGTGCCTAAATTAAACAATATGACTATTTGATTAACTGTAACAGCATTAATAAAATTTAATGAACTACAACACTTAATCTTTCATCCCCTAAATTAATACAATTTTATTCCTTAATATAATAATTCCGCAGAATCGTTTACCTCGTTCTGACCACGATTTACAATCTCCTTATCTAAATTCAAAACTTTTCGTTCATCCAATTAGCTATTAGGTCCGATAAGAGGATCAAGGCTGGCCCGAAAGAAGTAGCTTGAAAAAAGGAAGTTTAAAAACTGAGCGAAGATACGATCTAGACAACGGTTGCCTCGAAATAAAGAAAAATAACCAGTCTACTCTGCTGGGGGATGGTTCGATCGCGTTTGTTTCAACGGTTCAAAATCGCCCAATAACCGGGGGATCGCAAAGTTGCCAGACCATCGTCGTCTCGAACGAAAAACGAGGATCTTCCATCCCGCCGATGCCGCGAAGCCACGAATCAAACTTTTTAAATGGGGACGACCTCGCGCCCGTCGTCGCACTTGCAGATCCGAGAATTATTTTGGGAAAAAAAACGACCGAGTTCTCTCTCTCTCTCCCCAGCCACTTTAACCGAACACCCATTCGCCGCGGTGGCTCTTCATCTTTTCCAACGGCGGGGGTGATTTACATCGCGGAGGGTGTCACGGGGAAACCAGGAATATTACCGGTTCTGCGGGATGTGGTCGTGAATTATCCTGGCTCCGCAGTGAAATATCCTCGGACAGGCCTAGGACGCGTCTGCGGGGCTGTAATGTCTCGAGGAATTTCGAAATCGACTGCCGGAGACCTTTCTTTCGCCGTAATTGATTGGGGGGCGAACGTTTTTAATGAATATCATGACGAATTAATGGACGACGTTAGAGATCAAATTCTTAGATTGTTAGACCGGTTTAATAATTATAATGTTTAGAGTTTGTTAATTAGGGAGAGGAAGGATGGATAATAAATAGTTTGAAAAATTGTTCTAGGTTTACTGTTTTAACTACTATTAATTAAAAATAAAAAGTATGAGAAAATAGTAGATAACTATTTTTTTCATTTTCGCTAAAACTAGTTCAATATTTATGCCACTTACAATTGACAAACTAGAGATTAGGTGAACAAAAATTCTCTCAACAAATTCTTTAAACAATGTGAAAGGTCTCCGTACCTTCGTGATAAATTTTTGATTCGTGACACTACCCTCAAACTTATCAGAAAAATTCTTTCATTACCGAATCAAGGCGTATCCGAAAGTGATTAAAAATTTTTAAACTATTAAACGAACGAGCTGAAAATTTTCCGAGAAATTCCGTCGACGATATTTGACGTCGGATCAAGTTATCGTCCTAAAAACGACCGACGTCTCGATTCCGGCAGCTCGTGGTTCCTATCGATTTTTCGGTCGCGAGAAAAGTTCTGTTCCGCGATGGGGGTGGTTTCTTCTGACGTACTCTCTTCTCTCCCACTTCCGCGCGCGCGCGCGCGCGTTTCGTCAACGTTATGCAAGCATAAGAATATTCGACGCGAGAGAACGGTGATCCTCTGCCATGTGCGTGCCGAAACTGGTGTCATTGGCCCGTTTTTTTCCTGAAATCGATACACGTATCGGTCGCGCACGTGTTTTACACGACTACAGGGATGCGCGGCAGAACGCGGGGGGATGCTTTACCGTCACGACAATGCCTTGCCATTTCGCCTCGCCGTTTCCGACGTTTTATTCCCCGGATCTGGATTCTCCTATCATCTATACCGAAGTTCGTGTTTCCAAGATGGATGTCTACCATTTTCTCTTGTTCCACAGACGAGTCTTCGGGGAGGATAATATCGGGGATGGTATTTCCACATATTTTAACCCTTGACACCGGTCTGCGAGACTCCGACTAATTATCTGTTTTTCTGCGGTGATAATCAGACCGTGAATTTTTCTGCAAAGTAAACGTTGAAGTGCTTTCTCTGTTTTATTAATTTTAATATGGCGGTGGTAATTTTAAAGTATTGTCGAATGTCTTGCTTTTTAAATCTTGCTGAAGAATCGAAAATTCTTAATTATTACTAATTAAAATATACTTATATAAATA